>NC_140254.1:6736263-6796263 GCF_949987555.1 Borostomias antarcticus
GGTGAGCAGGGAGGTGGAGTACGTGACAGGTAGAGACTCCCTGCTCCCACTCACTAATCCACACACCCGGGGGGAGGGGGAGGGAGAGGAGGAGGAGGGGGGGCGGGGGGAGGGGGGGGGGGGCGCATGTACAGCCTTTATCCTGCCGAGCGCGAGAGGAAGTGGCAGTCTCTCTCTCTCATCTCTCCCTCCCCCCTCTGTCGCTCTTTCTCCCTACATTACCTCTCCCTCCCTCTCTCTCTCTCTGTCTCTATCCTGTGTTCTCGTTGCCTCTGTCCCTCCCTCTTTTCCTGACTTCCTTTCTCCTTTCCTCTCCCCTCCCTCCCTCCCTCCCTCCCTCCCTCCCTCCCCCTCTCTCTCTCTCTCTCTCTCTCTCTGGCTCTCTGTATCACCGGAGAGTGGCTCAGTGTGAAAATGCCCTCCTGCTCTCCGGACTGCTGCCTCTTCCAGGCTGTGGAGGTAAGATTGCGTGAGTGTGCGTTAGTATGCATGTGTTAGTACGGGTGTGTGTGTGTGTGTGCGTGTGTGTGCGCGCGCACGGGCGTGTGTGTAATGTAGAGACGAGGACGTTTTCCTTCGACGTTCCTAAACTTTCTCGAGCAACTGTGCGACGCAGGGATACTTTTTTCTTTTTCTTTTTTTTGCCTGAGCAGGGAGGCTCGGCTTTGCTATAGAGAGACATACAGGCAGAGAGAGACATACAGGCAGAGAGAGAGACAGACACAGAGAGAGAGACAGACAGACAGAGAGGGAGACAGACACAGAGAGAGAGACAGACAGACAGAGAGAGACAGACAGACGGAGAGAGACAGACAGACAGACAGACAGACAGAGAGAGACAGACAGACAGAAAGGGAGACAGAGAGAGACAGGCAGACAGAAAGGGAGACAGAGAAAGACAGACAGACAGAGAGGGAGACAGACAGCCAGAGAAAGAGACGGGCAGAGAGAGACAGGCAGAGAGAGACGGACAGAGAGACAGGCAGAGAGAGAGAGACAGAGTGGGAGACAGACAGGCAGAGAGAGAGAGACAGAGTGGGAGACAGACTGGCAGAGAGAGGGAGACAGACAGGAAGAGAGAGAGAGACAGGCAGAGAGAGAGAGAGAAAGAGACAGAGAGAGACAGACTGAGAGAGAGAGAGAGAGACAGACAGACAGAGCGAGAGAGAGAGCGCGCGTGAGAGAGAAAGCTCTACTGATGGTTCGGTTCTGGTTTTGAGCAATTTCGGGCTGCTGAGCCATTTGTTAGGTTTTCCGTGATTCTCTGTGGGTGTCGTCTGGTTCCTGACCGCTGGTGGTTGTGGCTCAGTCTGGTGGTTCTGCTGTAGTTTCTGCTGTAGTTCTTGTTCAGTTCTGCTCTGGTGGTTTCGTGTCAATCGTTGGACGACGGAATATGAAGCAAATTTCCTGTTTTGACAGAAGATATTGAAGAACACACGTCTCGTGAGCACACACACACACTTATCTTTCTAGTAGGAGGCTCTAGAAGATGAGGAGAAAGATGTAAAAGATAGATTCGTCTGTATAGTTTAGTAGAATCGTATTGTAAAAGTTTGCACTTGCTATTGTACGGGTGTTGTCGTGTCAGGGTGTTACTGAATGCGTGTCGGCTAATTGAAAGTGTGTACTTTCTGTCGTGTGTGTGTGTGTGTGTTTGTTTATTTTTAGGCTGGCGGAGGTGGTAAATTTGTGTTCTAGGCATGAGAACATGGACTGTGGGTTCCTGGGTGCCAGAACAAGAGTTACAGTTATGCTAAATTAGTACCACGGAAGTGAACCACAGTGTGTGAGATAGCTAGCTGAGTGTGTGAGATAGCTAGCTTAGTGTGTGAGATAGCTAGCTTAGTGTGTGAGATAGCTAGCTTAGTGTGTAAGATAGCTAGATAACATACTGTGAGATAGCTAGCTCACTACCGACAGGAGTCGCAACGAAGGCGGCCATTGTGCGGATGTATGGAGTATAGATTACTAGACTGGTTTGTTTGGAGTATTTGGTAGAAAAGCACATTTGAGGAGCTCTCCTGGGCTCTCGCGTCCTGCTCCCTTGGGTTCCGTCGACAGGGAGAGAGGTGGGGGGTAGGGGGGGGTTTGGGGGGGGGGGGCGGTATCCCACGGTTGACCAGACGGAGACACCGTACCCTCTGTGATCTGGAGACAGGGGTGAAGGCAGAGGCAGGGGTTTCTGAGATGGTGTTGCTGTGAGGCCCTCTGGAACCACCACACACACACACACACACACCCCGCCGCCCCGCCCAGGCATGGAGCAGGAGTCCGTTAGAGAGGTAACTCTACACCGCGCACCTGGGCAGCTACTCTCTGGTCTCTCACCTGCACGTCTGCCGCTTCCAGACAGGAAGGTTCCGGCGCACAACGTCGGTTGTGATGGTTCTGAGGCGGGGGGCGGTTGGGTTTGATCTCTGTGTTTATTTGGGGGGGGGGGTTGTGACAAGCTAGGGACAACTCTGATGCACCGGGTTAAGCCGGTTTGCTTCTTCTCTACCTCTCAAATTACGCACACACACATACACACACACACACACACACACACATCTCTCTTGGCTCTTTGGATGTCTGTTTGTTTGATACCTGAACCCTTTTTGCTGTGTGTGTGTGTGTGTGTGCGCGTGCATCTACAGATAGTCAAGGTGTGGAGTGAGGATGGCGCTGGGAAGGTGGTGGAGGTCCCCGTGGACATGACGGCCCGCGACGTGTGCCAGCTGCTGGTCTACAAGAGCCACTGCCTGGACGACAACTGCTGGGGTCTGGTGGAGCACCACCCTCTACTGGGCCTAGGTGAGTGTGTGTGTGTGTGTGTGTTGGGGGGGGGGGGGGGGTCTACCTGTGTGGTGCAGTGTGTGTGTGTGCGCGTGTGTGTGGGTCTACCTGTGTGGGGCAGTGTGTGTGTGTGTGTGGGTCTACCTGTGTGGGGCAGTGTGTGTGTGTGTGTGTGGGGGGGGGGGGTCTACCTGTGTGGGGCAGTGTGTGTGTGTGTGTGTGTTTGGAGTTGTGAAGCGTGTTCTTAATGCCTGTCTGCTCGAAGCCTTCCCTCGCCGCCATGCGCTGTGGCGTGCGGTGAAGGGGATATTCACGCTCGACGCGTCTCCACCTCTTCACTGCGGCTCGCTGAGCCGTTTTATTCTTCTTCTTTGTTTTTTTTTTCCGTGCCGGCCTTTGTTCCGCGATGTGAGACTGTGTCTTAAGAGTGGAAGGATCTCTTTGTACTCTCTAGTGAATCGGCCTTTCTGGAAAAAGGGTTATGGAGAGATGGAATGTGAGGTGAGGAGGGAGAGAGAGAGGGAGGGAGAGAGAGAGGGGGAAGGGAGGAGAGGCAGGGTGTGAGCGTCATGCCAGAGCCTCGAGGAGCCAATCACACGGCCCCATCAGACGAGCCCCTAGACCTTTCAGCCAATCGGCTCGTGCCATATGCCTCCACAGGAAATTCCCCTGCCAGAAACCAGATGAGACGCTTACTCGCGCACGCGCGCACACGCGCGCGCGCACACACACACACATAAATATATATACACACACACACGCCTCTGTTAGACCTTTCCCAGCCCTCAAACAGCAATATGCTCTTTCTGAAACTGTAGCTCTCATTCTGGCATAGAGTGTGTGTGCGTGTGCATGAACGCGTGTGTGTGTAAGAGAGAGAGAGAAAGAGAGAGAGAGAGAAAGAAAGAGAACTGCTTTACTGCAGGTCTAGATTTGTGTGTGTGTGTGTATATGTAGGTCTAGAACATCCTGTCTCTATCTGGCTGTAATCAGCTGGATTCGCATCATGTGAGCACAACTTCAATAAAGGGAATAAACAAACGCACACTCACTCACTCACTCACTCACTCACTCACTCACTCACTCACTCACTCACACACATCTGCCCACTCACTACATTTGAAGGATTGTGCTAATTCAACATTTCAGGGACATTGTGAGAACATTGCTGTGTGTGTGTGTGTGTGTGTGTGTGTGTGTGTGTGTGTGTGTGTGTGTGTGTGTGTGTGTGTGCGCTCATGGATCTGCTGCTCTGCTCTGTGCAATCAGCTAAATACATGACATCATCCTCCTGCAATGCTGCCTGCTCCCTGTGTCAGTGTCCTCTCTCTCTCTCTCTCCCTCTCTCTCTCCTCTCTCTCTCTCTCTCCCTCTCTCTCCCTCTCTCTCTCTCTCTCTCCTTCTCCCCTCTCTCTCTGTTTCTCTCTATCTCTGTTTCTTTTTCTCTCTGTTTCTCTCTATCTCTGTTTCTCTCTCTCTCTGTTTCTCTCTCTCTGTTTCTCCTTCTGTCTGTTTCTCTCTCTCTGTTTCTCCCTCTCTCTGTTTCTCTCTCTCTGTTTCTCTCTCTCTCTCTCTGTTCTCTCTCTCTCTCTCTCTGTGTGTGTTCTCTCTCTCTCTGCTTCTCTCTCTCTCTGTTTCTCTCTCTCTCCTTCTCTGTTCCTCATCCACCCCTCCCTCCCCTCTCTATTTTCATATGTTCTAGTTATTGGGGTCACAATAAAAACAGTGTAATAATGTAAATATCTCTCCCCCTCCTCTCTCTCTCTCTCTCTCTCTCTCTCTCTCTCTCTCCCTGTAGAGAGGTGTCTGGAGGATCATGAACTAGTGGTCCAAGTGCAGGCCTCCATGAGCAGCGAGAGCAAATTCCTCTTCAGGAAGAACTATGCCAAATATGAATTCTTCAGGACCCCCCTGGTGAGTGCCCCCTCCCCCGTATCCTGCCCTCTGTCGGCTGCCTTCTTTCCCTTTCTCTCTCCGTACATCTTCTTTCCCTTTCTCTCTCCGTACATCTTCTTTCCCTTTCTCTCTCTGTACACGGCTTTGCTCAAAACGCTCTTTATGTTCATACATTCTAATTGTCAATGCTTTTTAAACAATTTTTTATCGAGGTCACACGAGCCGAGCTAGAGGCGGTTGGTCTCCCTCAGCTTTCCGCTAAGGGCCTCGCGGTTTACGAACCAGGGCCCCGCTGTTAGCGTTAGCCTCCGGCCTCTGCTAGCGCAGCGTCCCCGACTCTGCTAGCTTTTAGCTTGCGGTTAGCCTAGCCTAGCCCAGCGCCGGGGCCGCGTTCGCTGCTAGCGAGTCCCGGGGTCCGCGCCGCCGGCGCTGTGTGGGGCTGATTTAGGGTCTGTCTAGAGCCGGGGGGGATGGGGGTTGGTGACCTCAGGGCTGCACTTAATGAGCCCGGTGAAAAGGCCTGAGTGGCGGGCTGGCCCCGGAACCCAGACGGCCAATCCCACTAAGAGGAGGAGCAGCGCGCCGCAAGCCCGCTGGCCAGCGCCGCGGCTAACGGGATTACGTCAGGGGAGGATGAGATCATACTGCATCCACTCCACATCCCTCTCTTTCTTTCTCTCTCTCTCTCTCTCTCTCTCTCTCTCTTTTCTCTCGAGTCCCCATGCTCATTATCGTCACACACACGCACACACACGCACACACATGGGAACACACTTGTGGCCACTGAATGCATACAATGTGTGTAGGCAGAGCAGAAGCCCATGTTCACATGGGCCGTAGACACACACTCCAAAAATGTCCTTGATTCAAGTGTCTCCCATTCTGATGAGAGAACTGAGGTTCCTCTGTCTCTGCTCCCATCCCCCTTCCTCTCCCTCTCTCCCTCTCTCTCTTCCCCTCTCGCTCTCTCTCCCTCTCTCTCCCTCTCTCTCCCTCTCTCTCTCTCTCTCTCTCTCTCTCTCTCCCTCTCTCTCTGATCACCAGAACTTCTTTCCGGAGCAGATGGTGGCGTGGTGTCAGGAATCCAATGGTTCCATCCCTCAATCACAGCTCTTACAGGTGGGACACGCACGCGTGCACACACACACACACACACACACACACACACACACACACACACACACACACACACAATATGGTTCTTCTCTTTCTCCCACACACACACACACACAATATGGTTCTTCTCTTTCTCCCACACACACACACACACTCACACACACACACACACACACACACAGACACAGACAAACACACAGACACCCTGATGAGTAGCTGTGATCCTAATAAAGGAGTGTTTTGTGTGTGTGTCTTCCAGAACTTCCTGAACCCCAGCAGTTGTGCGGAGATCCAGGGCCACCTGTACGTGAAGGAGCCCGGCCGCAGGTCCTGGAAGAAGCTCTACATGTTCCTGAGACGCTCCGGGCTCTACTACTCCACTAAAGGAACCTCCAAGGTACTGATGGGACTCCCCCTGGAGAACCGTTCTTGATGTTCTCTTTCCGAGTCAAGGGTTAAAGATTTAAAAAAAATACTGACAACTGTCTTTCTCCTGTTGCGCTCTGCCCCCAACCCTTCTCCTCTCTCTCTCCCCTCCCATCTGTCTCTCTCTCCCCATCTCTCTCTCCCTCTCTACTCTCTCTCTGTCTCCCTCCCCATCTCTCTTTCCTCTCTCTCCTCTCCTTCCCTCTCATCTCCATCTCTCTCCCTCCCCATCTCTCTCCCTATCTCTCTCTCTTTCTCCCTGTCTCTCTCCCCATCTCTCTCTCTTTCTCCCTGTCTCTCTCCCCATCTCTCTCTCTCTCCCTATCTCTCTCTCTTTCTCCCTGTCTCTCTCCATCCCTCTCAATCTCTCTCTCTCCCTATCTCTCTCTCTCTTTCTCCCTGTCTCTCTCCCTCCCTCTCTCCCCATCTCTCTCTCTCTCTCTTTCTCCCTGTCTCTCTCCCTCCCTCTCTCCCTCCCTCTCTCCCCATCTCTCTCTCTCTCTCTTTCTCCCTGTCTCTCTCCCTCCCTCTCTCCCTCCCTCCCTCCCCATCTCTCTCTCTCCCTATCTCTCTCTCTCTCTTTCTCCCTGTCTCTCTCCCTCCCTCCCCATCTCTCTCTCTCCCTATCTCTCTCTCTTTCTCCCTGTCTCTCTCCATCCCTCTCAATCTCTCTCTCTCCCTATCTCTCTCTCTCTTTCTCCCTGTCTCTCTCCCTCCCTCTCTCCCCATCTCTCTCTCTCTCTCTTTCTCCCTGTCTCTCTCCCTCCCTCTCTCCCTCCCTCTCTCCCCATCTCTCTCTCTCTCTCTTTCTCCCTGTCTCTCTCCCTCCCTCTCTCCCTCCCTCCCTCCCCATCTCTCTCTCTCCCTATCTCTCTCTCTCTCTTTCTCCCTGTCTCTCTCCCTCCCTCCCCATCTCTCCAGGAACCCAGACATCTCCAGCTGCTGGCTGACCTGGAGGACAGCAGCGTGTTCACGGTCATCACGGGCAGGAAGCTCCACAACGCGCCCACGGACCACCAGTTCTGCATCAAGGTCAGGCTGGTCACCACCCAGACATGCACTGCTCAGAGAAACCAAGGGGACTTAAATCATCATCTCGGATGTCGATGAACAAAATATTCAAGTCTTTATTGATTACATTGTAGTTCGTCGAGAACAAAATGACGTGAGAGCGGTCAATGGAAACCAAAATCGTTAACCCATCGAGGGCTGGATGTGATGATTGGGCGTTCCATTAATTTTTTTTGAGCAGTGTATTATATAGGAACGTAAAAAAAAAAAAGGCGTCGCCGTGCGTTCACGGTCCGTCCAGAAATACCGCCGCTCTGGGAGATAAGGTTCCACAGAAATGTGCAACATACCATGTGACATCTCTGCTGTTCCGTCCGTTTGATAATGTTGTCACTGTGTTGCACCTTGGCCTTTAGTAGTGTAACGGAATGTAGTTGTGATCCATGACACCTCCCCCCACCCCACCCCCACCCCCCCCCCCCCCCCCTCCCCAACACACGCACACACAGTTTGGCACGCATGTGGACTGCAGATTAATTACAGTTAAAAGTTTAACCAAGTAATGCAGAGAAAGATAGACAACAGATGCTGGCGCTGTGTTTTACTCTGAAGCGCGATGATCGGTTCATTATGCAAAAAAAAAAAGCTTGTGTGTTCACGTGAAAGGGGCACGTTGAATCCCAAATTTTGCATTTCGCATTGCAAGAAGTGAGAGTCATGGCTGGCACTGCCAGGGGATCGGAAGAACTTGAAAAGCCTCCCGCAGCATTTAAGTGGCATGTATGGGAGCACTTTGGCAGAATAAATGGAAAGCAAAGTTATATTTGTCTCCCTCTTTTTTCTGATCCGATCCGTTACTCAAAACCGTGATACGACCAGAGCCATGAGTTTTGTGATCCGTTGCAGCCTTACTGGCCTTGTTAGAGAGCGTCTGTGCGTGTGAGAGTGTGTGTGAGAGAGAGAGAGTGTGTGTGTGTGTGTGTGTGTGTGTGTGTTAGGCACTGGGAGGGGGGTGGAGCAGACAGACAGCCCTCCGTGTCCCACTGCGGGGGTTATCCTGGGAGGGTCACCTGCTTATCTGGGATAAGCCCAGCGGGATAAGCCAGGATAGGGACAGGGAATCTGGCCTGCCGGGACAAGTCTCACATACCCTCGCACGCACGCACACACACACACGCACACGCACACGCACACACACGCACACACACACACACACACACACACACCACCTGAGGCCGGGTCAGGGGTTGTCAGCAGGGGTGACTGTGCAGGGTTGGTTTGAGGGAGGGGTAATATCTTGATTAGGAGCTGTGTATGGTATCACTTTCCTCGGGTGGTTGGTTGGCTGGTTGCTTGATTGATAGCCCAGTGAGTTAAAACTGACTGATTGTTCGATTAAAAGCCCAGTAAGTGTATATGGCTGATTGATTGATTGAAAGCACCACAAGTCTACATGATTGGCTGGTTGTTTGATTGACAGCCCAGCAAGGTGAGGAGTGACAGTAAGGAGCTGAAGATGCTGTGTGCTGAGGATGAGCAGAGCAGGACCTGCTGGATGACTGCCTTCAGACTCTTAAAGGTACCGTCCGCTCCTTATTACGGCACAGGCACGCACCAAAACACACACCCTTGCTTTACGCTACATACCGACTCAGTAATAACCCTAGCTGTGGGAACGCAGCTGGGAATGAATGTCAAGTATTTCGGAATGCGGTATCTATTCGTTACGTCTCTGTAAGGATTACTAATCAGGTTCTATGTCGTTCTGTCTCTCCAGTACGGGATCTTGCTGTATCAGAACTACAAGGTTCCCCAGCAGCAGAGGAAGTCCCCCCTCTCCCACTTCTCCGCCCCTGTGGTAAGAGAACCGAACTTCCTGCTCTCTTCACTGGTGGTGTTAGAACCCCGGAAGGGGGGGGGGGGGGTTGGAATGGACAAGTCTTCTACGCCTCTATGGTGGTCTGGTAGAGAATGCGTATGACAAAAGCAGGCTGGTCAAAAAGTTGGATAACCCTGGTGGATAACCTTGATCTAACCTGAGTTAACCCTGATGGATAACCTTGATCTAACCTGAGTTAACCCTGGTGGATAAACCTGATCTAACCTGAGTTAACCCTGATGGATAACCCTGATCTAACCTGAGTTAACCCTGGTGGATAACCTTGATCTAACCTGAGTTAACCCTGGTGGATAACCCTGATCTAACCTGAGTTAACCCTGATGGATAACCCTGATCTAACCTGAGTTAACCCTGGTGGATAACCTTGATCTAACCTGAGTTAACCCTGGTGGATAACCCTGATCTAACCTGAGTTAACCCTGATGGATAACCTTGATCTAACCTGAGTTAACCCTGGTGGATAAACCTGATCTAACCTGAGTTAACCCTGATGGATAACCCTGATCTAACCTGAGTTAACCCTGATGGATAACCTTGATCTAACCTGAGTTAACCCTGGTGGATAAACCTGATCTAACCTGAGTTAACCCTGATGGATAACCCTGATCTAACCTGAGTTAACCCTGATGGATAACCTGAGTTAACCCTGGTGGATAAACCTGATCTAACCTGAGTTAACCCTGGTGGACAACCCTGATCTAACCTGAGTTAACCCTGGTGGATAAACCTGATCTAACCTGAGTTAACCCTGATGGATAAGCCTGATCTAACCTGAGTTAACCCTGGTGGATAACCCTGATCTAACCTGAGTTAACCCTGGTGGATAACCTTGATCTAACCTGAGTTAACCCTGATAGATAACCCTGATCTAACCTGAGTTAACCCTGGTGGATAACCTTGATCTAACCTGAGTTAACCCTGATGGATAAACCTGATCTAACCTGAGTTAACCCTGGTGGATAAACCTGATCTAACCTGAGTTAACCCTGATGGATAAACCTGATCTAACCTGAGTTAACCCTGATGGATAAGCCTGATCTAACCTGAGTTAACCCTGATGGATAAACCTGATCTAACCTGAGTTAACCCTGATGGATAAGCCTGATCTAACCTGAGTTAACCCTGATGGATAAACCTGATCTAACCTGAGTTAACCCTGGTGGATAACCCTGATCTAACCTGAGTTAACCCTGGTGGATAAACCTGATCTAACCTGAGTTAACCCTGATGGACAACCCTGATCTAACCTGAGTTAACCCTGATGGATAAGACCATGTCTTTGTAGCTGCTCTGTGTAGAGAGTTGTTGTGCTGAAGGTGCTTTGGCATAAGACGGATTTGTTAAGTGTTGCTGAAATTATTTTTCAAATCCCAAGTGATCATTGTTGAGTTTCACCTCAGCGGAAGGGGTTATGTTGGGTGTTCCACACACGTTTTGACACACTATGCTCAACGTCACTCTCCTGATTCGGGTCAAGGCTGTACTGGCCGCTGTATGGAACAGTCAGGCCCCTAATAGCCAAAAGAACATCCTAACTTAACGCCTTGGGTCATTTAGAATGTGTACGTGTCTTATGTATGGGTGTTTAACTGAACAGGCTGTACCGAGTTAAGTCTTAAGAGCAGCCGTGGTCGACCGGACCCCTGACCTATGACACCCTGAACCCCCCCCCTGTTGTTCCATTGCAGAGGAGCGTGTCAGAGAACTCTCTGGTGGCCATGGACTTCTCTGGAAGGACGGGCCGCGTCATCGACAACCCAGTGGAGGCGCAGAGCGCAGCGCTGGAGGAGGGACAGACCTGGAGGGTGAGGAGGGAGGGAGGGAGAGAGGGGGGAGGGAGGGAGAGAGAGAGGGTGAAGGAAGAGGGAAGGAGAGGGGGGGGGGAGGAGGGAGGGAAGGAGAGAGGGGGGAGGGGAGGGAGGAAGTGAGGAAGGGTTGGAGGGGAGGGGGGGTGGGAAGGGAAAGAAGGAGTGAGGGAGGGGGGGGAGAGGAAGGGGGGAGGGAAGGAGAGAGAGAGGGAGGGAAGGAGAGAGGGAGGGAAGGAGAGAGGGAGGGGGGTGGAGGGGAGGATGGAGATAGTTAAACACCCTTTAACTCTATGTGAGGATCGTTGAGTGTCTGGTTCGCATTAGGAATGTGTGAGGATTGGTGTGTGTCTGGTTAGCATTAGGAATGTGTGTCTGGTTAGTGTTAGGAATGTGTGAGGATCAGTGAGTGTCTGGTTAGTGTTAGGAATGTGTGAGGATCGGTGAGTATTTGGTTAGTGTTAGGAATGTGGGAGGATCGGTGAGTGTTTGGTTAGCGTTAGGAATGTGTGAGGATCGGTGTGTGTCTGGTTAGTGTTAGGAATGTGTGAGGATCGGTGAGTATTTGGTTAGTGTTAGGAATGTGTGAGGATCGGTGAGTGTTTGGTTAGTGTTAGGAATGTGTGAGGATCGGTGAGTGTTTGGTCATCTCCCTTTCTAACGTTCGTCTCTTGGTTCCCCTCAGAAGCGGAGTCAGCGTATGAATGTCCTGGGCAGCCCCAGCCCACTGCACCCCTCCTCCCTCAGCACAGGTACCAGAACCAGCAGAACCAGCAGAACCCACAGGGTTCTGGAGGCCATAACCGCTCCGTAACCGAGGAGCTGCACAACACACAGGCCTGCGTTCTAAGAGAGACATATTGTATTAAACCATTTGTAACAACAACAGAGGAATCCTCTGGCAAAATGTTCCATATAGAACCCTATTTGGAACCCAAAAGGGTTCTTTCTTCCTTGAATAGGGTTCTATATGGAGACATTTCTGTTGCCGCAAATGGTTTTCTATAGCACCCGGCATGTGAATAGTCCGTTCACCCATAGCTGTTCTACTGGGTGTCGTGGTCTGAGTCTTACTGTGCTTGTGTGTGTTTGTGTCCCTAAGTGATCCACAGAACACAGCTATGGTTCCATGGGCGCATCATGAGAGAGGAGTCTCACAAGATGATCATGCAGCAAGGACAAGTGGACGGGTACGAACCTCTCCTTCCATCCATCCATCTATCCAACCGTCAGTCCATCCATCCATCCCTCCCTCCATACATCCTTCCACCCATCCATCCATCCATCCATCCATCCATCCATCCATCCATCCATCCATCCATCCATCCATCCAGTGCTCAATATTAAGGGTGTCCCGTTGTCCAGGGGACAATAAATATAGCACAACAATACAATATCTGGGACAGTAGAGAAAATAACACCCGGGACACAAAGATCTGATATCACGGTATTACGTTTGTGTCATGGGGTATCATATGATATACGATTTTAATTTTTAGACATTCACATTCGAAAATCGCAATGCACACCACCGTCACGCGCTTGACATGCAAAAAGTCTGAGTTAAACACAACTCGTTGCCTGACTGCTTTGGGTAGGTTGGCAATGTCAACTTTCTTTATTTCATTACTTTCAAACATGTTAAACACTGGAAAACTAATTTAATATGAGTGTTACGTAGACTATAACTGTTGATTGATTTTGTAAAGGTGTTATGAAAATGTCATATCGTGATCATGAATGGCTATCGACTTGCAATGTTGTATGGAATGTATGCTAGCTGTCTAGTTAGCCAGCTAACGTTAGATAGATTAGTGAACAGTCCATATACAGTACATTCAGAGTATATATATTTCACTCGCTAGCTTTGCGTGAAGTTAGGAACATTGCTGGAAAGTCAATTTGTTAACCACATAATATTCACCCAGCAACCAACTGCGGCGTACCGGTATTCATGTATTAACGTCAATGTCTTTATTACATTGGTACATATCGGTCAAAAAGCCCACCTAAACTTTGAATGCCAATCATTTATGTAGCGCTGCATGTGACATTTCAGTGCGTCATGGTGAGCAGAAGGAAGGGGGGCAGTGCCAGGGGAGACGTACCAGAGTTTTTGGGCAGCCACAGAAAAGACTAAAAGTAGCCTAAGTTGAGAGCAGTAACGTAGGCCTAACGTTACCAGTCAGATGATAGAAGTGTACGTTGGTAGGTTACAAAAGACGAGTCAATGTTTCTTGATATAATAATCAAAATCAAAAATTATCAAAAATGGTTGGTAGGCTACCTGAGCAAGAAACACCACTTGTTTGCTGATATTTTTTTCATGGACGCGGCTGCGCATGTCAATTTATCTAACATTACACTTCACAGCTGAATAGCCTATTTGTGTTCATTTCTTATATATGTTTAAATGTCACAGACACATGCTAAATCTGTGTCATTATTTGGCCACAAGATTAGCAGAGCTGTATGACATCATTATTATAATTTTAGGACAGTTAAACGTCCTAGCCTACTGAGTGACAGGCCCACAAAGCTGCAAGGGCAGCGCAGACACAGTCTGGTGGAATGGTGTGGCAGGCGAAGTGGGGAAAAAGCAAATCCAGGATATGGGAAAATAAGCTTACATTAAGATAAACCATATACATGAATAAGCCTTGTGCGTTTTGGTCTCTATATCACAAATCTAGGCCATAAGCCTACTGATATTGCACTTTTTTTCTTCTTTTTTTTTTTACTGTTGAGGCGAAGTGAAGCGAAGGTCAAATATTATTTGACAGCACGATTAGATAGATAGATTAAGTTATTGATAGACAGATAGATGGATAGAACTAACAATGTTTGTTCTTTAATGATCCCCAGGACTGGACTAAGATAGCTAGATTATATAGCCTATTAAAAACCTAAGAACTATAAATAACTGCTATAAAAAGACTAGCCAATATATTAATGAAGATGTAGGCCTACTGTACATACAGAACTTGTTCAGTTGGGTCTGTTACTATTATTGTAATATCATTGTAATATATTATGCATTCGTTTTGCCTCAACTCTAAAGCAGCCATTCTCAACCAGTGGTCCACAGGCCACTGGTGGTCCGCAGGACCACCACAACATTACTAGGACTGGTAAGTGCAGTACTCGCTGAAGACCTGACCGTGGTGTGTGTTCTCCGTGGGGCAGGTTGTTCCTGCTGAGGGACAGTCAGAGTAACCCCAGGGCGTTCGTTCTCACCCTGTGCCATCACCAGAAGATCAAACACTTCCAGATCCTACCGGTAAGATAGGCTCCTCCTCTCTTTCCCCTCTCTCTCTCTCTCTCTCTCTCCCCCCCCTCTCTCTCTCTCCCCCCCTCTCTCTCTCTCTCTCTCTTTCCCTTCTCTCTCTCTCTCTCTTTCCCTTCTCTCTCTCTCTCTTTCCCCATCTCTCTCCCCATATCTCCCTCTCTCCCCACCTCTCTCTCTCCCCCCATATCTCTTTCTCATCTCTCTCTCCCATTCTCCCAGCTCTCTCCTCTCGCTCTCCCTCCTCACCTCTCTCCTTTCTGTCCCTCTTTCCTCTCTCTCTCTCTCTCTCTCTCTCTCTCTCTCTCTCTGTCGTCTGTTCAACATGATGGTACTGATGGTAGGTTGGTGGGTTCATGTTGCAAGCTTGCTTAAGTGCCCCCCCCTTCCCCAACAGTGTGAGGAGGATGGTCAGATGTTCTTCAGCCTTGACGACGGCGCCACCAAGTTCACGGACCTGATCCACCTGGTGGAGTTCTACCAGCTCAATAGAGGAGTGCTGCCCTGCAAGCTCAAACACCCGTGCACCGCCGTGGCCTTGTGACCCTCGACCCCTGACCCCCTACGCCCGCCCCCCCACCCCCCTCCCCCACTCGCTCGTCGCCACCACACACGCCAACTACAGATGGGATGGACAAGACTCAAGGACAGCCAAATATGATCTGGTCAGCTAGGGTGTGTGTTGTGGACCGGACCGCCCCCCTCACCCCCACCCCCCAAGCCCTCCCTCCTCTTCCTGACTCCTAAAAATAAGCTCTGGTGGTCTGGAGGGGGGAGGGGGGAGGCGCACCGTCACCTCCTCCTCCTCCTCTTCCTCCTCCAGACCACCACATTTCATAATCAGGGATGGACGTACGTGGCTGTGGTCGGCGGCTGATGTCGACGAGTCCTCCGTCAACCTGTGCAGTCCAGTCTGGATAAGCTGACCTGATCTCCCAGCTCGACCTTTTTTGCCTGAGGTGGCTCCGCCCTGTCGGCCAATCAAACAGCGCGCACGCCCCAATCCCCCGCCCCCTGACCCCACTTCCCTCCGCACCCCTCTCTGCTGGGATCACGGACGAATAGACAAACAAACAAACAGAAAACAACAACCAAGAATGAACCAACGAGTTTCTGTTTGGAGGGCAGAGGAATGTTTGTTTAGGAGAAGTGTGGGGTCTTCTCTTGCAGAGTTGATTACTTGATGATGTTTTAATGCTGTTTTATTACTGTTGATTCAATGCAGAACTAGTTTTGCACTTCAGAGCAGACAGCCGGCCGCTCGATCGTCTTCAGCTGGACGAAGCTGACCGCTCCTCCTCATCCTCCTCCTCTTTCTGTTCTCTCTCTCCTCCTCCTCGCCTCCGTCCGTCAGAAGCTGCGTGGTAATTCTCTCAGTTCTGATTGGATCGCAGCGAGGCGGGGAGGGTGGCGGTCGAGCACACCCGTGGGGCAAGGCTCTAAGAACGGCCGCGTTTCCTGTCCCGTACCGGGCCGATCCCCACGGAAGGACCAGAACAGCGCCAGCCAAGTATCTTCTGGTATTTTGCCGGAACGTTCCACGAGTAGAGACTTGGAGGGGGGGAGGGAGGGGGGGAGGGGAGTGGTTGGGGCGTTTCTGTCTGCCTTGACAAGTAGGGCTCTCATCAGTGTTAAATCTGGTTTCTCATAGTTGTGTTGCTAATGAATGTCCTTCAGTATTCCCCAAGTCTGTTTGAAGCTCACTACTTGCACATTGATAATGATGATGATGATGTTCAGAGTTCTGACTGGTGTTGAGTTGAGCATGCGAGGACTGGGCCCAGAGTGGATTTTGACCACTGTCCCGGCGCCCCAACACGAGCACTTCCCAGACTCCTTTATTTGTATTCATGTTGAATCAAACAAATGACTTGAAATGTTGACTTAGTCGACTGTGTCCGACAGCCACGGTCCACTGAGTCTAAACTTAACTCGCCTTAAGTGAACATTGTGAGCCTTGTGTATGAAACCCAAGCTATGTTGTAATGCACATACACTAACACGTCACGGATAGGAGAGAGAGGAATGAGCTCCCGATGTCCCCCCCAGCCGCCGCCGCACCCCCCTCCACCCACCCCCCCCCCCCGAAGTCCCATACATTCCGAGGTCCAACGCCAGCGTAGGAGACGGAAGACAAGGGGGGCGGGGGCCTTGCGAGGACACACAGGGCCGACCGCGTCCCTCCTGTCGTGAGGTTGGCCAAGGCCAGGCGGCCATGTGACATCACATCTGCTCAAGGCTTCCACCAGATTTATACCCCACCGCCCCCTGCGCCAGATTTACCGGTAAATAGGGTTACCACCAGGTCACATGGGCGCCCTGCCAGCACAGCTCTGCCCAAGGAACCTCGCTGTCACACGCCACCACCAGACAACCCCCACCCCACCTTAGAGCAAACAAACCTGACTCGCCAGCTCTGCGCTCCAACCAATCAGGCCTTAGTCAGCAACGGGGCAGACTCCCCAGGGATTGGATAAAGCTTGAACTACCCCCCCACCCCTCTGGGTCCACCCTGTAAGCTACTGTACGCGACGACCCTCTGTGATGAATGTGTGACGTGCGGCTGTGATACTAACCAGACTGAGCATCACAGAGGCCCCCCCTCCCCAACACCCCCGCCCCCCTCTCCCTCAACGACCCCCCCCCCCCTCCCCACCCGCGCACCGGGTCTCAACTCTTTGCCTTTAGATATGATAGTCTGGTTTTAGGCCTGAGAAAACAGGTATGCACTTTCAACCCCCCCCCCCCCTGTTTGTGGGGTCAGTGAAGGGTCAGGGAGAGAAGGCAGGCGGGGTCCGGAGCAGGAACCCTGTCCTGGAACCCTGTCCTGGGGGGGGGGGGGGGGGGGGGGCGTGGGCGGGGCGTCACGGGCCGTCAACGCTGGCTGGAACGGACAGAACCGATATCCACCAAGGGGTAACTCAGGACTAAAAACCACTGTCCCTGCTCTCTTAAGTTCTCTTTCTCTCTCTCTCTCTCACTCTCTCCATCCTCAGCTCCTAATCACTGTGTTATAATGCAATCCTATATAGAAATCCAACCATATGGATGTCCATTATATATCTCTATTTTTTAAGTATGTGAAACTATGGAAACGTTAGATCTAACACTGTACGTAGGTCACAGATCACTATGTATGGGGCGTTATGCTTTTGGTCATAACTCCATTTAAAATGAAGAAGAGTGATTTATTTGTCCTTATTTCCCCCCATTATTTCATTGTGTGTATATTGACTTTATTGTATGTTTTCTTTTATTTGTCACAAAATGACCTTTTATATAAAGAAAAAGAATATACCACGATATATACAGTATTAAATTAAGCGATCAAAAAACTGGACTTTTGGCATGCGTCAAAAATCTGAGCGTGAATTCCAACGTATAAGCTGATGGGCTTTAAGACCGCAGGGGAAGTCTAGAGATGAGGGAACCCTAAAGACCTGAAGATGACATCAGGCGGCTCGCGGTCTCTGCTGCTGCGAGCTGCCGTCTTCTGAGCCTTCCGTCCTCTGGTCTCCGGCCCACACTGTCCAATCAGTACCCCCCTGGGCCAAGGACCCCTGTCCCCTGGTCCAACCCGGGCCTGTTGTCCGAGTGCCGGGCCGGAGCCTGGGCCTCACCGAGGCCCTCCGGGACTAGAGGGAGGGTACAGAGCAGCAGTGGAGGCGGGGGTCTGTTGTGTTTTTTTAAGGCTCAGATGGTCGAGGGGGGGGGTGGCGGGCGTCACCAAGCTGTTTCAATGCTGGCTTTGCACACTTCTTCAAAATGTGCAATTGTAGCTCAACAAGGTTGCGTTGTTTCTCCATGTACTCTGACCTGGTTTCTGGTGTAAAAACAAGCCTCATTTAGCGACAGGTGCCTAACTGTCCCAGCATCAGGGCCTGTGGGCCAGAACCACACCCCGGGTGAGTGCTGTCCCCCAGCTGAGCCACGGGCTGAAGAAGCAGAGGCCACTGTAGTGTCCCGGAGCCGGTCCTGACCTGAGGTTTGCACACGGAACATTTCGGACTCTCGCCAATCTTAACTTTTAGCGAGGTAGATTTGAGCAAAGGATTTTGGGCTTCCTGGCATATTTTCTGAAATTAGGATTGAGACTCTCGTTTAGCCTTCAGTTAGAGATAGAGAATTATTTCAGGGAATGATGTGGAATAATTGACATTCATCCATTTGGGCGACACCCCCATGTTCTTAGTGCTTTGCTTCATCCTGTAAATGTCTGAATGGTTCATGGATCTACATTGTATCCTGTTCAGGTATTTTTGTACAAATAAGGGACTGATATATTCTCTGTTTATTGGAAATCAGAATAAAAGACGACATTGCTATAAACCAACGAGCTGCCCGGCTGGTTCTTCGGACGTCGTCCGTGCTCCTCGCCCCACGTGATCAGGGTGGTGAAGCCAGGCTAGCGTTCCTCTCACCCTCGCTCCTGAGAGGAAGGTCCGCTTCACACCACATGCTCCCTCTTCATCAATTCATTTTTCCATAAGGAACCCTAATTTGTAAAATAGTGCAGTTAGACACATCACACAACTGACATAAACACTGGTATGTTAAAAAACGACCTCACTTGACCCCCCGCCATTTCAAACACTGAGGCAGTCTTTGGTTGGGGGGAGGTCAATAGTGAGACGGTATTTGGGGTAGTGGTGGGGGGGTGTTCACTAGTGACGCTGTCTTTGGGGTGCTGGGGAGGGGTAGACTGGGGCGTGGGCTCAAGAGTTAATCTGTAATCTACATGTATGTGGGCTGTCTCACTCAGGCGGCCATGTTCACCCCTAGTCTCTCCTTTTCTCAGATTAGGATTGAGTCGTGTCTCCACAGTGAGACATGATGCAGTCGTCTTGCCGGCACGTGGGGATTAGGCCTGTCAAGGTAGAGTAATCTGGGCTGTTCAAGTGAGCGGCTAATCTGACTGGATGACAGAGCGACTTTGCAGCTATTGCACACTCACAGGCCGGTCCTAATCTGCTCACACTAGTCCACTGTTCTAGTACAGAAAGTGCTGTTAGCCAATCCACTTATATTTAGAACATAGAACTGTGGGGAAAGAACTCAGAAATAAATAAAAGAAAAAGTGGTATGTGAGATCTGTAACAACATTGTCGCCGTTAGACCACTAGAGGGCGCCAAAGTTCAACCTTTTCATATCAGACGTTCTACAGTAGTTTACGTCATGGCATCGATTATGATAGACGAGGGGTTGTTCATGTCGTAGATTTGGATTTGAATGTCAATATTAAAAGTATAAAAATATGATGTTGAGTCTCAATTATAAAGAATTTAATGAAAGTAATGGATTGAGATTGAAACGGCTTGATTGTACATAGTACCAGTCTATTTTATATGACAAATGAAGATCCTTGAATCGACCATAAGTCAGGCATAGTTGCAGTGCTTAACAATAAGCAACAATCAAATTAAATCTTAACAGCGTGGATGCAGGTTTCTTTGTCATCCTCACAAGTCATTGTTGAGACCTCAGATAACGTCTTTCATCAGTAGATGTCATCAGTCAGCTTGGTAGCAGTTGGCTAATTACATTACATTCATTACAGATGCTTCCTCCCAGAACAAGTGCTCACAAGTGCATCTCCTTTCTAAAACAAGTGACTAAGAGCATAATCTAGTGCTGAAGGCAAAGTGCAATAATAGCAAACTAAAAATACAATCCTGTCAGTGCTTAATGGAACACAATAACAACTTCCCTCTGTACAACAAAGGTTTTATGAAGTCCTGAGTAACCTTGACAACTGTCCCCATCAAACCAGCCCAGTAGCAGCTCTAAAAGTCATCAAGGTTTTGATGACTGAAAGAATAACCAGGCTAGACTATAGAATAGCTCTTTGACAGAAAGAATTAAACTCAAACATCACGCTGTGTTGACTCAGTGGAAATCAATCTTTAAACAGTATTCCCTTCTTGTTCTAAGATGGAGTAGTCTTGCCCTGACTTGATATGGCACAAATCAGAAACAGATTGAATAATCCCCGTTCACCGTCCCCACAACAGCACCAGCGGCCTCATGCTGGACTTAGCCTTGCTTTCCACTGTGAGACTGGTTAGGACAAAGCTTGGCAGCCTGCAACTTGATAAACCTCAATATCGGCCTTCTACTTAATCAAATTCCTCTTTAGTGTGGAGGTAGAGGCTCATCCCTGCAATATCCCTATCCGTAAAGTCTTATTACAGCTATGTTAGTTGAATCAGGTGTAAGTATGATGAGGAGCACTTGTTTCTAGAGGTCTTGGGTAGCTCAGTGGGGTAATGCTGGTGTCGCCACCCAGCAAGTGATTCCTGCAGCGTGCCCTGCAATGTGGGTTCAAATCCCGCACCAACTAATATTTGGTTTCTCTGTCACAGGAAGCTGCTGATCCAGCTTGGTAAGGTGAGAGTGTGGGAGGACTAGAAGTGTGGGGTTAATTTAGATGAACCTTTATTTTGTTAATCATCTAAGATCAAACTGAAGCTAATATGTTATGACATTAGTACTTTTATGTTTATCCCAAGGCTTATCTGTTCTCTTACTGTCATCAGTAGGAATTGAACCATGGTCTCTAGTGTTGAGAAGACTGAGAAAAGAGGAATTTGATGACGTAGAAGACTTATATTTAGGTTTTTCAAATTGCAGGCTGCCAAACTTTGTTCTAACCAGTCTCACAGTGGAAAACAAGTCTACTGTAAATCCAAATCACCTTGTGCTGCATTCATCCCTTTGAGTCCCTCTTTCAGGTTTAGAGGCTGGTACCCTTTTAACCGCCAGAGCCTTGTGATATGACACATATCCACTGGGTGACATACATACATGCATATATACATACATACATACATACATACATACATACATACATACATACATACATACATACATACATACATACATACATACATACATACATACATACAAACACACAAAGGTACTCCCCATCTGCCACGGCTCGTCATGGAAGGGATGAGGGGGGTTGTCCATAATGGACTTCAGTTTGTCCCTCATCCTCCTCTCGACCGCAGCCTCCAGAAAAGTTGCTCCATGAAAAAACCCGGTCCTCCTCAACAGCTTGTTCAGCTTGTTTGACTCCCCAGACCTGGTTCTGCCTCCCCAGCAGGCCACGGCAAAGAACAGCGTGCTGGCTAGCACAGACCGGCTACCGCAGACCGGCTACCACAGACCGGCTTCCACAGACCAGCTACTGCAGACCGGCTACCATAGACCAGCTACCACAGACCGGTGAAACACCCGCAGCAGCCCCACCGACCTGAGGAAGAGCATTCATTACCACAGGGGAACATGCCTCATGGGTGGGGGACAGCATGGTCACTGTGCACTTGTTTTGAAACTCTGGCTGCTTGTGTAAAATGCAATCAACCTTACTCACCATGTCATAATAAAGCAATGCACTGCTATATATTTTAAAACTAGAACAATGTGAAAGTTAAATGGTAGTTGTGATGAAGTCACTCTGAAGTTATTTTTTTCTGAAATAATAATATAAATGCAAATACATGGATGGATACTTGATTGCAAGATATCAATAAAGTGCTATTTACTGGATAAACCTTTACCCACAGTGTGTTTAACTTCTCTTAGTTTTCACAGTGTTAGGTTAACGAACAGTTGTGTATGACTTACTTGTGGATTGATGCAGTGTTTCACTTGAGCTCTTAATGCCATTTTTTAGCACTGTGGTCACGTTAAAGGTGTATGGTGTCCCTGGCTTCAGATTGCAGATAGCAGCACTGTTGCTTTCAGTTGTCCTCTCTTGTCCTTGGTCTTCTGGTTTGCAGGAGTTATATGAATATGAGACATCTTCCATGTTGGCTGGATTGTCCCAACACAATGTGACAGATCTACTTTTAATATCTGTCACCCTCATGTTTTCAGGAGAGGCTGGTTCTAGGAAGGGACACGTCATAATGTCAGTTACCTGGCCAATATACAGTACTGTATCTGTACATTTACCAAAGTGACAGCAGAGGACCTGATGAGCTGATGAAGAATAAGGTTATTTGAATTTATTAGCATGAATGAGCTAAATTAATGCACTTTGTTTGCACATGTCCTGGTCCACATTGCATAATAATAACAATAATAATAATAGTAATAATAACATTGCCTGATATTTTCAATGTGAATGTTCAAAGTCCACCGAAAGGCTCAGCACAGCTATTCTGTAAAGTTTTCTGGATGCATTATGTCATTAATACGAGTAGCAGTGGTCAAATTATGAAAAATGCGAGAGTGATTTGAGATATTGAAAAGGCTCAGGGGATTGGAATGTTCATCCTTCACTGAATGTGGGAGTTTGATTATGCTTACTAGTGTTAATTATTGTGGAGACGGGTTCACTCTGTTCCCCTCCAGGGTCCAGCACAGTGGAGAGGCTGACTGTGTACTTGGTACCAGGCTGCAGGTCAGTGAGCGTCACGTCACTGTCTTCTGTCTGCGTTGTCCGGGCTCCTGCTCCCTCCCTGCTGTAGGATATGAGGAAGTGATGTGGCATCTGTAGCAGTCCTTCAGCCTGGGTCCAGTGAAGGGTCACAGAGCAGGTCTGCGACTGTTCTGCTGTCAAGTCTGCCGGC
Organism: Borostomias antarcticus; assembly: GCF_949987555.1. Classification (NCBI taxonomy): domain Eukaryota; kingdom Metazoa; phylum Chordata; class Actinopteri; order Stomiiformes; family Stomiidae; genus Borostomias; species Borostomias antarcticus. The sequence continues at coordinate 6,759,059 of NC_140254.1, forward strand.
GCTGGAACTCCTAAGGTTAAGATTGGCATTTGGTTTTTGGACATAAACAGTGGGTGCCAGAGTATTTGGATCAAACATGGAAAAGGGGTTAGTTTCTCAGGCCAGGCCTTACTAGTTATGAAGGTCTTTGACACAGACGGGCTCTTCTCCCCGTTGTCCAGCAGACTGCAGACGCTGACACAGTGCTCTGATGCAGGACGCAGGTCAGAGAGAGTGATGCTGAGTGCGGAGGTGGTGGTGGTGTGTTGATCTCTTCCTGGACACTGGTAGCAGACCTGGTAATGGAGCTGAGTCAGGTCCATTCCACCTGGCTGTTCCCAGCTCACAGTGGCTGATGTGGCGTCCACTGAGTCGACTGTCAGCTTGACTGGGACAGGAAGTACTAGGAGAAACAACACTACCGTTAACAAATATCCTTAAAGGAGTAGTAAAGGGAAAATGCATGTTTAGCCCTGTTTAAAGGTTACTTATGATCATATACAATGGTTCAGATCAAAACGTTGACAAAACTAGCACTTTTGAGAAAGTCTGAAAATTGCTCTACCGCCGTTTTGGTCATACAATGGATGTGGGTGGGCACTGTGAAAAATCATTCAAAAAAGATATTAAACTCTCAATTTCAAAGACAAGAAACACCTCACCGAGGTGTTAGTTGGCGTTCTGACATATAATTCGCCATAAAGTAAGATTCTAGTTCATCTGGAAAGGCTTTTTTAAATATTTAGCATAGAACTATTTAGTCACAGCACATACGTGTGTAAACTTCCGTAAACTAGGTAGCCTAGCAACATAAACAATAACAATAGCTACCGTAAGTAGTTCCGCTTCCTGAATCCCCTCTGCGGATTGATCTACACATCTACAACGGTCTCTTCAATACAAGTCAATGGATTTCATAAAATGATCAATAAAACCCTACAGGATTCATACTTTGCGGCGAATTTGATGTCAGAACACCAATTAGCCCCTCGGTGAGCTTCTTGTCTTTGAAATCGAGAGTTTAACATGTTTTTGAAAGATTTTTCAAGGTGCCCACCCACATCCATTGTATGATTGAACTAGAATTTGATGTCAGAACACTAACGGACACCAATTAGCCCCTCGGTGAGCTTCTTGTCTTTGAAATCGAGAGTTTAACATGTTTTTGAAAGATTTTTCAAGGTGCCCACCCACATCCATTGTATGACCAAAACAGTGGTAGAGCAATTATCAGACTTTCTCAAAAGTGCTAGTTTTGTCAATGTTTTGATCTGGACCATTGTATATGATCATAATTAACCTTAAAACAGGGCTAAACATGCATTTTCCCTTTACTACTCCTTTAACATGAATAAATATGATGATTTTGATTCAAATTACCGTAAAAAAAAAAGTGGTCAATGATTGGACACAAGGTCAATACATTAAGAATTATTTAACTTATATTGAATTTAGTTGAATAGTTGTGTAAACCTATTGCTTACAGTAAACATTTAGAGGATAATTATCAATAATTGTTATCATCTTTCTCCTGTTTAACTGCAACAGATTAGAATAAATCTATATCCATGTCCCCAAATATGCTACAACCAGCTTTATATTGGAATTCAGAAATAGGATCAGTTTAGGCAGAAATATGATATGAAAAATTATCAGTTTAGTTCTTCATTCCCTATGGGGAGTTGTTGTTGTTGTTGTTATTGTAATGTATTGTTGTAATCAGCCCAATATTTCTGTCATCCAACACAATGCATTACTCTGCCTGCAAAAGCAGTCAATGATATCAACTTAGCAACACAATACATGATTTGAAGAGCATGCCATCTCTTACTTGTCCAAGCGATTGTTGAGACCGGTTTACTCTGCTCTCCATTTCTCAGCACGGTGGAGACGCTGAGCGTGTACTCGATCCCGGGCTGCAGGTCAGTCAGTGTTCTGTAGCATTCTTCCGTGTATATTAGCAGGGGCTCTGTTCCTGGGCTGTGGTAGGATATGAGGAAGCTCTGTGGGGCTTGCTTGATTTCTTGAGCTTTGGTCCAACGAAGAACAAAGGAAGTCGGTCCCGACCTGACAAGCTTAATGTCCCTTGGAGATGGGATCACTGATAGAATTGAAGATGTGATTTAAGAAAGGCTCGCATGCTGGTCATTTGTGTTAGATGAGTGATTGAAGGTACAGTAAAAACTGTTTCCGTTAACACAAACTGAAAGAGTAGTGTATTGCGCTGTACCTGTGTGTTTAGATGCTGAAACAGGATTACTTCGGTTGCCATGTTCGCCCTCTGTGACCACAGAGAACTCATACAGTTGACCAGGCTGGAGTCCAGTTAAATTGACTTGATACACGTCTGATACTTTAAGTCTCTTCTGTTGTCCGTCACATTCCCAGGTCACTCTAAACTTCTTGGGTCCTTCCAGATCCTCAGGAGGGCCCCACCTCAGAGTCATCGAGTTCAACTTCACCGACAGGAAGCTGATCTCACCAGGAGGGGGCAGCGCTGAATGGGACATTCATTACTACATGAAGACTTTGTCTAATTAATGGACATTTAATGGACTTTACTGGCACCAACAGGAGCACAAGTGCTCTACATTCATTGTTATTCATCAAAGGTCATAAAAAGGAGTATTTAGTGAGATAACTCACACATACCTTTAACCAAGGTCATAGCTTTGTGATGCTGTCCGTCAAAAGTTGTAAGCTGTATAAAACAGAGCAAGTATTTAATCAGTCAATTGATTTATAATACAGATTTTTTGTTTTTAGTGATCATGAAGGTTTGATTGGACATTGGACATTCATTGACAGAAGTATTAATCTTAATTTCCTTGACAAAATATCCTTTCATTCGCAGGAAGAACAAAAACAGCTACCTGTCCTCCTGCTAGCTCCACGTGATGATGGATATCATGTCCTCCTTGTGTCTGCTCCACACTTACTAGCACATCCTCCAAGCGGTGTTTCTGAAACCGTGCGTCTTTGTAGTGCCTCCTAACGTGTTTCTCACAGTAGGAGTTACTGCAGGTCAGACAGATCTTCACAGCCCTCTTCGTTATGTCAACATCAGAACAGGGATCACAAAGCTCTGATCTAATACGGATAGGGAGAATGTGAAACAATGAAATTACTTTTTACACATGAAAGCCTGAGGGAATGATGAAAAGTGACTGCAGACAAACTTATTGCAGGCATCTGTGAAATCAACTTGGATACACTTTGCATGAAGGGGACATCATAAGAATTCATAACACCTTTATGAAACCATCCATTACATCTGTTTATGTGTTGGAGAATCATTCATAACAAATTCATTTAACATACAGTAGTTGATAATCCTTTTCAAAATAAAAGTCCAGAGGGATAACTATGGTGTTATGAATACTGTACTTTCATAAAGGTGTGGAGAATTATTTTGAAAAACCCCTTTAAAGTTAAGTGTTTGTAGACAGAGTGCTGTTGTCATCTATCAAAAAGTGATGGTCAAAGGACAATGAATGTCTTTGAGCTGGAAAATATTATAATGTTATTAGACTCCATGTGGAAGACTATTTTCTCACCTGTCTCCATCCTCGAAGTAAATGGGTTGATCCATAGAACGGCAATTCACTGATGACTCATAACTGGGGTCTGGTGATGATTGCGACTTGCGAAGTTGGACACTGTAGATTTCAGTATTGGGGTAAAAAATGTATACATTAATCAATATTGAGGTCAACATGTTATTTAATGTTGACACCAACATGAAATTACTGACATGTAACTGACGTTTATGTGTTGGAGAATCATTCATAACAAATTCATTTAACATACAGTAGTTGATAATCCTTTTCAAAATAAAAGTCCAGAGGGATAACTATGGTGTTATGAATACTGTACTTTCATAAAGATGTGGAGAATTATTTTGAAAAACCCCTTTAAAGTTAAGTGTTTGTAGACAGAGTGCTTTTGTATTCTATCAAAAAGTGATGGTCAAAGGACAAAGAATGTCTTTGAGCTGGAAAATATTATAATGTTATTAGACTCCATGTGGAAGACTATTTTCTCACCTGTCTCCATCCTCGAAGTAAATGGGTTGATCCATAGAACGGCAATTCACTGATGACTCATAACTGGGGTCTGGTGATGATTGCGACTTGCGAAGTTGGACACTGTAGATTTCAGTATTGGGGTAAAAAATGTATACATTAAGCAATATTGAGGTCAACATGTTATTTAATGTTGACACCAACATGAAATTACTGACATGACTGAAATGCTTAATCTTACTGTCTAAACAGTGGCTCGTCACTCTTCATTGACATGTAACTGGGGATCAGTGAAAATGATCTCTCCTTCTCATCAGCCCTTCAACAAAACAACAATACAGTCTCACAAAGTAGTCAACAACCTCCTAATGAATAACTACACAAAATACCAAAGTAAAATTTCAACCATCTGGGTAAATATGTTTTGGCAAATTCTAGGTAGATTTCACATTTTCTTCATGAGTTAATCTCCCTCATTGTCTCCCACCCTGCAACGCCGAAGGGGGGATTTTAGATTGACCTCTGTACGTTAGTGAGCGCCTGCATACTGTACACACATGTACCAGAGCCCACCATTTTGCTTTGTACGTAAACAAGCACTTATCGCATGGATCGAAGCCTACGGCGCAGCCACACGGGGCATGCTGAGTCACTCGGACGCTGACTAGCTGTCTGTCATGGAGACTATTGGGGCAACTTTCAGCTCAGGATTGATTGTGGACCTTTAACAACTGCTTTTAACCCAACTGAATGAACTGAGAGAGAACGGAGCTGACCCAGAACAATGGACCGGACAGAGACGCCAGAGCTGTCGAGCAGCCAGGTAGGTGCTCTTCCTCTCAGTTGTTGTCCGACTGGGTTGCCGGCATGTGTGTGCTTTTTATAATTGTGCTAGAGAGGAGAACAGTGGGGCTCATAGTGTGACATCATCGACTTTAGACCAACATAGCCAGATTTTGTATAGGTGGATAAATAGCTGGACTTCCAAGCCCCCTATAATTTATACTTCATTGAAATGTAACTGGGTGACATTGGTCTCTTCACCCCTGTAGAGAGAGTGGACAGTTTTAAATCCATTGGTGTCCAGATCACCAAGGAGCTGCCATGGTCAATACACATAGACACTGTGGTGAGGAAAGCACATCAGAGACTGTACCACCTCGGACAACTGAGGAAATTCAGAGCGTCCCAACAAGCGCTTATCGCACAGATTGAATCCCACGACGCAGCCAATCAGACACGGTGTCAGGATTATTTGCATGGCTGTTACGTCTCAGGCAGGCTGTCGCCATTAACTAACAGCTGACCCCAACCGTGTCAAAACCCAGCTGCTCATAAACTGCTTCTTTTTTTTTTCATTTGTCGCCTCTAAGTATCAGTACCCTAATGTCACTATACATGCTGACGACAAGCGTTCATGGGCAGAGGTACCAAATGTCCTTTTCTGCTTATTCTTAGTTAGATCCCGTAGAATGCATTGATCCACTATGGCGCAGTAACAATGTGCAGACAGCAGAGGGAGGCATAGACCAAAATGAGCAGTAGATTATGTAAGGCAGGGTTTCCCAACCTGGGGTCCAGGCCCCCCTTAGGGGGGCGCCAACGATCGCAGGGGGGGGCGCCAGGCCTCAGATAAATTGAGACTTTAATATCATATTTAAATAGACAAATATTTGTTAAAGAATCATGTCATTGACATGTCACACAACAGTTATAACAAAATACATGATAATGTCTTACAGGGCCAAAAGCCTACATTACAATTCTATGTTTATAAATTCAAAAAATTAATCTGAGACTCCGAATCGTCCAGTGTGTGTCGACCTCCGTAGGATGTAGACTGGACATCCAGTGTTGACCTCCATAGGACGTAGACTGGACGTTCACAACAACTTGGGGGGCCCATATCTATCAGGTGTAAGTTAGGGGTGCTCTAGGGAAGAAAGGTTGGGAACCAGTGATGTAAGGGATAATCAACTAGGAGCTGTGCATTATACCGTTTGGATGCAAGACGTGGAGGCGGATAACAACCCGAGTCTTCTTCTATGGTGGTGGCGGTGTTTTGTAGCTTCAAAGAGACCGCCACCACCACAGAAGAAGACTACCTTGGAAAAATAATTTCACTCGGACAGAACACGTCTAAATAAGTTATTTTATGGTAGCGCCGAGGCTTCAAAACCCAGCATTTGTTTAAATAGACCCTTTTGCTTAGGTAAGTGAAGTTTCATGTTTATCTGACACTGTAAATATGAGCGCCTCTCCTAAATAGGCCGAAAACGATTTATTTTGACGGCGAAGTGAATGGAGGGTGAAAGGACTGTTGTCTGGCATGAGCGAGCATGCGACTACAGGACTGAAAAGGGCTAATTCAGAGCCTGTTCTCAGTGAGTGCGGGCGAAGCCCGCTAGTAGGCTACTGGGGCTGACAGTTGTTATAACTAAACTGTTCTAACTTGTTTAGCATTGAGATGATAAGTTAGGCTAACTGCTCCAATGGAATGCAATATTCCACAAACTGCATATTTCTTGCAGATATTGCACACGACCATGCGCTTATTAACTGTCCCATCTGGGAGTATTTTGTAAGTAAACTTTCCGTTTAGAGGGCAAAGCAAAGTCTGATTATCTGCCTCCTCGAGTTTGTTTGAAGGCAAAGATACTTTTGCGTGACATACGACATTCAGGTCCAAATTAAGTTTGTCGCTTCAATAATGTTAAAGGTGGGATGGGTAGTTTGCTTTTAGCTTTATTTGGTAAAATTGGCATAATATCCTTTCAGCTATCAGTAACAGAAGTGCTCTGAGAACAAACTTGGATCTCCGTGTTTACCGCTGCCTCTGTATTTTGGATTCAAAGAATGCCTTGGCCCAAATGTATTGACCAATCAGGGTCTCTATCTCGCCACACCTACCAGTCATGTTTGGAGGGAGGGACTACATCATGATTGACAGGAGGGAGGGGCAGGTTCTTTTGATAAAGATGACCAATTGGAGGCCTTGTTGACGTCAAACTACCTACCCCACCTTTAAATCAGGCAATGGCGCGGCAACTGAGTCACCTACAGATGGACGAAATCGATGCATGTGATTAATTTGCGTTAATTTTTATTAACACGTTAATGTTTGCATAATTAATTAAGCTAATTAACACATTAAATTGACAGCCCTAGTTAAGGCATACAATGTTGTAGATGACATAGGACAGGGTGAAGGACAGGACAGTGCAAAGACATGACTGCAAAACTACAAAAAACTGTGCAAATACAAAATGCAAAAACAGTGCAACAAAATCCAGTGCAATGTACAAATTAGGATATACAGTTAAAAATAAAAAATAAAGGGGGAGGCACAACTGCAGTATATGTTCTACAGTATACAGAATGTGGTGTACTGTGTGGATGTACTGTACAGTGTGTGTGTGTGTGTGTCTGTGTGTGTGTGTGTGTGTGTGTGTGTGTGTAGAGTGTAGTGTGGTGGGTGAGCAGTGTACAGTGAGTGCAGTGTGTGTGCCGTTAAGGTATGTGGAACAATAGGTGTGTGTTAGCGGTGCAGGGGGTATGGAGTCAATGTGTGTGTGTGTGGTGGGGGGGGGGGGGGGGTCGTGGGGGGACACAATCCTTGTTTATGAGTCTGATGGCCGTGGGGAAAAAGCTGTTTTTGTGGCAAGGTGTGGGGAATTCTTTTGAAGTGTTAGTTACTTTTAGTAAAGTGTTTGTAGACAGAGTGCTGTTCTCATCTATCAAAAAGTGTTGGTCAAAGGACAATAAATGTCTTTGAGCTGGAAAATATGATGTGATTACTGCTAGACTCCATGTGGAAGACTATAATCTCACCTGTCTCCATCCTCGAAGTCAGGGGGATGATCCATAGAATAGAAATTCACTGATGACTCATAACTAAGGGTTGATGATGATTGCGATGATTGGACCCTGTAGATTTCAGTATTGGGGTAAAATGTATACATTAATCAATATTGAGGTCTAAATGTTATTTAATGTTGACACCAACATGAAATTACTGAAATGCTTAATTTTACTGTCTAAACAGTGACTGGTCACTCTTCTGTGACGGGTAACTGGTGACCACTGATATTGATCTCTTCTTCTCATCAACCCTTCAACAAATGTCAGTGTCATGTCAATAATGTTATTTATATAGCACCATTCATATGTAGCACGTAGTGCTTTACATAAAACGAGATGGATGAAAACACAAATCATAAACACAGTGAGAACAATAAAAAAAAGAAACAATCAAAATAAAATAATTAAAAATTAAAAGATAATGTAAAATAGAATAAAAACTATAAAAACAATACAAATTAAGAACAGGGTTAACCCTAACCCTAGGATATTAAGACAAGGAACGCTATGTGGTAAAAGCAATGTTAAAAAGGTATGTTTTAAAATCTCGTTTAAAAGTTACCACGGTCTCAGGCATTCTCAGGTCCTCTGGCAGGGTGTTCCTAAGGCTGGGGGAATAAGAACTGAAGGCTGCCTCCCCATGCCTCTTAGTTCTGGCTCTAAGCGCCAGAGGACCTGAGGGACCTACTGGGTGTATATTTTAAAAGCATATCTGATAATGTATTTAGGTGCTTGATTATTTAAGGATTTATAGACAAAAAATAATCTTAAAATCTATTCTAAAACAGGTTATCAGTGCAGTGATTTTAAAGCTGGTGTGACGTGAGCCCTCCTTCTGGTCTTTGTAAGAACACATGCTGCAGCATTTTGAATCAGTTTGAGTTGACTTCTCGCTTTTTTTGGCAGGCCAGACAGGAAAGCGTTACAATAGTCCAACCTGCTAGTAATAAAATCATGCATTAGTCTTTCAGTATCAGTCTAGGAGGGGAACAGTTTCACCGTGGCAATGTTTCTTAGGTGATACAATGAGGCACTTGTTACATTCTTCATATGGGCCTCAAAGCTAAGATCAGAGTCCAGCACGACACCTACGTTTCTGGTCCGGCATTTGGTATTCAGTGACAGTGTTTTTAAATGCACCGATAGTCTCTCTTTCATCCTTTTCGCCAATTATCAATATTTCAGTTTTGTCCTGGTTTAACTGGAGGAAGTTCTGTGACATCCATACATTTATGTCAGCAATACATTCTGTCAAGCAATCAATTGAGCTGTAATCGAGGGGTGTCACAGAAATGTAGAGTTGGGTGTCATCAGCATAGCTATGGTAGCTACAGTAATGTTGTTCCTTCGCATATGGGTAACATGTACTGTACAGACTGAAAGGTAGGGGCCCTAGAATTGATCATTGTGGAACCCCACATGTCATCTCAGTGTTCTTTGAGCTGTGGTCACCAGTTAAATACGTCCTGACCCAGTCAAGGACAGGCCCAGAGAGGCCAACCCAGATCTCCAGTCTTCTAACAAGGATATTATGGTCTACCATTTCAAACGCTGCACTCAGGTCCAGGAAGACAAGGACAGAGAGCTTTTTCGAGTCTGCATTTATTCTGAGGTCATTACAACCTTGATCAGGCCTACTGTATGGCACAAGTCCTCAACAGTCATTGTGGACCAAAGTTTAAACGTTTAAAACTTAACAGAAATCATAACAAATCAGACGTACGTGCTATCATTTTGCAACCACCACCAAAATGGAGCAAGTGAGTAGAAATATCCATATCCTTTGAGCTGGCAGGAATTCTGAAGTCCATCACTCTTTTTTTCTCAAAAACTGTAAAACCCATTAAACCTTTCTTGTTTTCCCAAGTTTTGGTCAATTGACACCACAATTGCTACACTGCATGTATGTACTGCATGCATGACTTTCCAAACTCTCCATCCTGGATTTTTCTAAATATCCAAAATTGAGTGCATCAAAATGTTTTACTGTAAAGTAAAGTACTATATGCAGCTCATGCAAATTCTCACTCAATAAATCTCCAGTGGTCATGGGGAAAAAAAGTGGTAAAGGATGGAAATCAAATAAAAATGTAATTCAAACATGGATACAAAGCTGAACATTCACAATGTCACTCACCGTCCCGGGGTCTGTTGTCCCTTCTCCTCCTTAGTCCTGGTCTGTTCCTCCTCCTTCTCCTCCTTAGTCCTGGTCTGATCCTCCTCCTTCTCCTCCTTAGTCCTGGTCTGTTCCTCCTCCTTCTCCTCCTTCTCCTCCTTAGTCAGAGCCTGTTCTCCCCACTTCTCCTCCTTAGTCAGGGTCTGTTCTATAGCCAATAGTTCTCCCTCCATGTTGCTCTCTTTTCTAGTTTCATCCTGCAGGCACATGACACAAACACATCCGAATCACTAACAAAAATATGCCAGAAAAGATCTAAAGTTAAAAACAGTGAGGTCTGCACACAGCTACTGCTCCACTTGACGAAGACCTTTGCAGGTCGAAATGTTGAGTGTTGCACAATCAATTTTGGTGGAGCAGTAGCTGTGTACGGACCTCACTATTTTTAATTGTTTACCTCTTTGTCCTGCACCAACGCACTACGGACGTGCATACCATTTCTGGATTCCATAAGAATATATCTAAAACCCACAGAGACCCAAAAGAACAGACCTCTCAGATTAGGGCATCTTTGAATTCAAGAAGCTGACTAGTCACCTAAACACAATGTAGCCTAATAAACAACAGGTCTGACTTTAGGGTGGTGTCGGGTTCTGCATTGTGGACCAAACTGAGTCAGGCCTATGGAAAACTGGCTCTGAATCTGATAACCCACTGTAAATTCTGAATGACCCAGTTCTGCTCAATGGGAGCAATTTGGGGTCCAAGTGTCTTGCACAAGGACACTACGACATGTGAACAGGAGGAGCCGGGATTCATACTGCTGACCCTACGATCATACCGCTCTCCCTCCTGAGCCACAGCCGCCCCCACGGTAGCTAAATAGCTAAGCTAATGGGCACAATTTAACATGGCTGCCACTCAAGGTCAACACAACACTGCGTAAACAGAAAGTGAGGTCTAATTGCTTATTGCACCATCCCTTTGTCATTCTACGTAATAAGCACCCTCCGTAAGGGTCATTGGGCACAATTTAACATGGCCTCCAATCAAGGTATCTGAGTTAGACGGGCACTGCACTTGTAATGAAAAATTAAAAAGTGGTTGAACTAGTTTGAGTCTAATCACAACTCGGTAAGACCAAAGACTCTTCTTGTAACTTTAATTGTTACCACCAGGGGGCACTGAGGTGAAGAAAAGAGGCCAGGCAGCAAACCAGCCAGCCAGCAATTCAACACCAAACCAGCCACAATCTTAGAAAGCCAATTGGTTTATCAGGACACTGTCAGGACTCGGCTTGGCTGTTGTATGTGAATCAAGCTTTAAATCGTTACAGTGCATGGCTCTTAAAGATTCAGAATGTTTTCAGAGATTTAGTCTCTACACTACTACTGTGACAAGTATGATAACCTAAAATGGCGTAGATGATTTCAGATGGTGGATTGAAACAGAGCAAAAGAGACTACGTTCTCATTCAACCCGACTCATTAAATAAGGGTTGAATGAGTTATTTATATCACATAGGCTACTTTTTTATTTGGCCTGCTTGATAAATTCACATCGATGTATTCCTATGATCAGAAGTTCTCAGATGATATCAAAAAATATATTTGAATAAAAGCAATGATACAATCAAGTTACATCTATACCAAACTGTGTCAAGAAAAATAAATTAAACATAATTAAAAAACATTAATAGTTACATACAAAACAGAGCCAATAGCACCTGTAAAACACCACAGACCAGCACATACCTGGACGATCGCTCTGAAGAATGCAGCTGGATCAGGAAACAAAACCGCTGGTCTCTCTCTGTAGCGAGGTACACAGACCTGTTATTGCCAACACTGCAGCAGCCAAAGAGATACCATCTCAATACTCATCCCCTCTGGCCTAGTGCCTACAGAACAGATGAAGGTTTTGTCAACACACCCAAAAATATTGGTTATGGACTCTTTCTCCAGCTTAGCTGGCCTTAATTCTTTTTCCCTTAATCATCAAACACAGTGGTGTAGTGGAGGGTATTCGGAGGAATATGGAGTACACCCCCTTCTTTATCCATGAACCCACAGTACACCCCCTTCTTTATCCATGGACCCACAGTACACCCCCTTCTTTATCCATGGACCCACAGTACACCCCCTTCTTTATCCATGGACCCACAGTACACCCCCTTCTTTATCCATGGACCCACAGTACACCCACTTCTTTATCCATGGACCCACAGTACACCCACTTCTTTATCCATGGACCCACAGTACACCCCCTTCTTTAAACACCACTAATGTAAACACTAACATTTCTGCTACAGTATACACACTTCTTTAGTCATCACTACACCTCTGATACATCATGATATGATGAGTGAAGAAATTGTACACATGAACAAATCAGGTAAAGCAGGGACTATGTTCAGTATGTTTATTTTTAAGTAACTGATGGCAAAATAATGAAAATATTTACATCAAATCACTTGAAGAACTATGGGCTGTACAAAAGAATATACATGCAAATATAAGAAAAAACTAAAAAAAAACGAAAAATGAATAAAAACATGGTAAACAATTATACATATGTATAAAATAGTGAAATGGGAACAACAACAATATCAACAAAACAATAAAGAACAAAATCATAACTGAAGAAGGATCCAGTCCAAGATGACTTGTTTTGATGGCCTTTGTACAGCTTTACAGTGATTCATTAATAAATAAAAGGGCACTGTAGGGCCGGTACAGCTGTGACACACACACGCCTCCATCTCTCCCTCCCGGACGCCCTAACCTGATTGGCTGCATGCCGTTCTTGGCAGTCGCAAGCAACACCCCAAAAATGGCAACAACACATTCTGTTCAGTTTTGATTTTGTCTCCTATGGGTGTGGGCAAAAGATTGACATTACAGGAAAGCACGTCTTGTTGATAGTTTAAGAACGAGGAAGATGATTAAAACTATATCAGATATGCCAAGAAGACTGACATGTCTTTCTCTCATGTTGCCGACTAGTGCCATCCAATAGAGGAAAAAACGAAAATAATATCTCATTCTCCACGCGGTGAACTAGTTTTCAGGTAAAAGGCAGTTAAGTTTACGTTGAATAGGGTGTTATTTTTGACACAGTTGTTGTGTTTGTCTAACTTGATCATCTCAGTCATGAAACAACTCATATATTTGATGCTTATTTACATATACAATTGATATAGTTATAAATTCAGCCATTGATGATTAAGAGATCATTTCCATGATGTTTAAACTATTTCCGGAAGTAGGAAGAAAATGTCAGAGACCCCTGGCAGCTTAGAGACTCCAGCCAGGGGTGCTGGAGAGCGCATGTCTACTGGGAGGCTGGCCCTAGTGTTCTCACTCAGAACACGTGCAAACAAAACGCCTAGTTCAACAAGTGTAAACCTCCCGTACAGAGGTTATGAACATGTATAACTTAATAAAGTGAAATGTCATAATCAAGAAAACAGCCTAGCTAGAGCTGAGACAACTTTGGTATACCAGTAACTACTGTACATAAAGAAAAAAAGTGACAAAATCAAATAGCTCTACTCATAAGTGCTCTGTCGACTTGAGACCCCAAACGTTTACCTGGGAAGACAATAATACTCAAATAGGGTCAAAGGTCAAATAAACACCACTACCAGCAGTACCAAGTACATGCTTTTCTCTATATTTATTACAGATACAACAGATGTCTTCATAAATAGTTGCATAAAATGTTAAAGCCGCAACATTGCACATGATAAAGAATCAGAAACATAACATACAGTGAGTGCATTTACAGTATTCCGTCTTCCCCCTCCTCATCCGGCCCCTTCCGGCAATTTCCGCTGCCACCAGCGTCCAATGACAATCTAGATTTATACCTGCAGGGATCCTAGCTCCCGCCTCCCAACGACGTCAATTAAAAGCAGGCAGCCATTTTGAATGTGAAGGACAGAAAGGCAGTTAAAGTCTATATACAAAGTAAGGCTTAAACATCTTATATCTGCACAACACAATTTTTGTTCTGGTAAAAGCAACACTGAAATCATTTGTCTATTGTTTCTTTGAAGAGGTTGGACAGTGCAGCAGTTAGAATCTGTACTTGTTACTTGCGACATGGTTGTCGTGGTTTCTTAGATTAGGTACATAAGCGCAGCAATCGAAAAGCTCTGATTGGACGTAAAAATGCCTCAACAAAGTTGAGGAGCTCGGCCGCTGGAACAGTCTCTCCAGAATTGGGTGTCTACAGTGTCCAAAGTAGCACAGCGACTTTCAACTGATGAGCGTGTTCTCTAATCTTTTTTTTTTTCTCCGTTTATTTTCCAAACATGTTCTTGAAAAGGTATGGACAGCGTCTCCTATCCTATACAATGTTTCTTTAAGAAAGGGGCGTTTCTCAAAAGTCTTTGAGTTGAACACCGTGTAAAAGCTCTAAAACGTAACGTCTCTGTCCCTCTCTGGCAACAGGAGGGTCAGGGGGAAAGGTTGCTCTCTGTGTTAACGCCACCCCTATCTCTGCAAGCACGACCTCCTTCTGAAGCTCGGCTTCCTTGTGCAGATGTGTCAGGCGCGTCTGGCTCCGTCGCCAGGCTCGTTTGATCAGCCGATAGTCAGTGAGTCAAAGGAAAATAAGTTACTCCATCTATTTGTATGTTGTTTTTTTTTAGCTTAGTTTTCTTTCTTCTTCTAGAAAATCAGTTTTGAGTTGAAACCAGCAAGCAGCAGTAGACTGGTGAGGACCATCCATCCTTGTTTTGATTGGCTGAGAACTCTTTTGTTCTCCCAGGGCTCTGATTGGCTTAGAACCTCGATGGGCCTCAGTTTCTGATTGGTGAAAGGACTACAGGACTTTTTTCTTTCCGCCACGGCGTATGGTAAAGAGGATGAGATCAGCACACTTCATTTTTTTCCCTCCATATTTTTCCTCCACCCCCAACCCAAAACCCAGCAAAGCCTCTTACCCCCCCGGCCTAGGGTGAGGAAACCAGAGAGACCCTCCGCCTAAGCTAAGGGGGTAGCGGGGTTGGGTTGGGTTTGGGCCTCTATGTGTGGTGGGTGGGGAAGGGGGAGGGGTCAGACTCTCTGCTGGAGGCGGCTCTGGAGGAAGCTGCACACGCCCCCGATGGGCCTGGCGTCCGTCTGGTGTTTCCTGCGGTCGATAAAGGACACCAGGCGCGACGTGTCCAGGCAGCCCTCCGTCGCCCGCCCGCCACTGGCCCGGTGATGGTGGACCACCCAGGGCTCCTGGAGGCACAGCCCCGCCGGCGGGCGCCGGGCCGGCTCGCTGCGCAGCAGCAGGCACACAAAGTCGCGCGCCGCCTGGCTCACGCCCTGGAAGTAATCCCGCGGGAAGCTGAAGTCCAGCCGGCAGATGTTCAGGCACGTCTCCTCGGCGCTCTCGTCCAGGAAGGGCGAGGCACCGCTCAGCAGCACGTAGGTGACCACGCCCAGGCTCCAGAGGTCGGAGGTCAGCGAGACGGGCTCCCCCAGGACCAGCTCGGGGGAGGCGAACTCGGGGCTGCCCAGGAGAGGGTGCACATAGTGGGCGCTGTTGAGCTGGACCGCGTCCCCGAAGTCGGTGAGCTTGACGGCGGGCTGTCCGGCGGGGGTGTGGGCCACCAGCAGGTTCTCAGGCTGGGGGGGGGGGCGTGGGGGAGGGGGGGGGCAGAGGGAGGGGGTGGTGAGGCGGGACAGTCAGACATGTACTGTGCTGTATATCAGAGTCAAGTCTACTGTTATCAGCTGACAACATCACCTACGGAGCAACCTTCAAAATTGTGCCGACGCGGGATTTTCTTCTGCTAACCACGTTCTTAGAGTTGTGCGTGAGTTATCCCTGGTCCAGGTCGGTATACTATTCAGGGCCCTGCCAGGAACCATTCATGCACCAATTGACTTTTGTCATCGGTCTACATTACCGTATCTACAGATAACATTATTTTGTTCCTCATCGAAGGGAAGACAGTTTTCGAAAACTGAAAGCCTTTTCTCCGAGTTGGCTACAGTTGCAGCACCCCACCTTTAAAAAAAAAAAGCAAAAAAAAAGCACCTTTTTGCACTTAAATAGCGCACATACTGTATCCACCGCTACCCACTCATGGAGCTATTATGGTGTCCACTAGCCTGGCTTCACAACCCTAATCACGTGATCTCACAGGCCGTCTATCGGAGAGAGATCACGTGATCGGGGTTGCGAAGCCAGGCTAGTGGACATCGGTGGATGTGCGTTATTTAAGCGCAAAAATGTGCTTTTTATATAAAAGATGGGGGGCTGCAACTGTAAGTCAATGGTGCAACGAATGGTCCCTGGCAGGGTGGTATACGGGGTACAGGCCTGAACAGTATATCCACCTGGACCAGGGCTATGCATGCGTGTGAGCCAGGCGTACCTTGACGTCCAGGTGTGCTACTCTGCAGTTGTGCAGGTAGTGTAAAGCTTCTAGGACGTCCCTCAGGTAGCCGGCCACCTTCTCCTCAGTCAGGTTCCCCCAGCTCACGATGTAGTCCAGCAGACGGCCTTGGTCCACTCTGCACATGCACGCACACACACACGCGCACGCACGCACACACGCATGCACACACACACACACGCACACACACGCACACACACGCACGACACAGTCAGGATGTTTTACACACGTTGCCTAAATATTAGGATAGCTGAATGACAATATGTTGTGTAAAATAAAAAAAATAAAGTGTGTGTGTGCGTGCTAACTCACATCTCCAGGACCAGTGCGTAGCTGCTGGGGGTCTCGTAGGTGTCCAGCAGGCTGACCAGGTGTGTGTGCTGGAGCCTCTGCAGCAGGCCGAGCTCCTGGGTCACCTGGTCCCTCCGCATCAGCTTCTTGTTGACCAGCTTGACCGCCACTGTGCGCCGCGTCCCCTTGTGGTCGCAACGCTTGACCACAGAGAACCGGCCCCTGGGGAGAGAGGGGGCGGGGCGCGGGTCAGAGCCGATATCTTCATCATCGTCGTCATCATCGTGGAGGGTATGGATGCTCCGATCGATCAGCCACCGATTTAAATCAGCCGATTTTCACCCCAAATTGACTCGATCGGTGGTCGCCAATTTGGCCAATCGCAAAAGCCTATCTTATATGTCTATTCTAGCTGGATAGCTTGACATAGATACAAGTACAAACTTGGATGCTACAAGCTAAATGTTACAGAGTAGTGGGTCAAAACTAGCACTTTTGATAAAGTTGATAATTGCTCTACCACCGTTTAGGTCATACAATGGATGTGGGTGGGCACCTTGAAAAATCATTCAAAAACATGTCAAACTCTCGATTTCAAAGACAAGAAGCTCACCGAGGGGGTAATTGGTGTCCATTGGTGTTCTGACATCAAATTCGCCGCAAAGTATGAATCCGGGTTATGAAATCCATTGACTTGTATTGACGCGACCGTTGTAGATGTGTAGATCAATCCGCAGAGGGGATTCAGGAAGCGGAACTACTTACGGTAGCTATTGTTATTGTTTATGTTGCTAGGCTACCTAGTTTGCGGAAGTTTACACACGTATGTGCTGCGACTAAATAGTTATATATGCTAAATATTTTAAAAAGCCTTTCCAGATGAACTAGAATCTTACTTTATGGCGAATTATATGTCAGAACGCCAACTGACACCTCAGTGAGTTTCTTGTCTTTGAAATTGAGAGTTTAACATGTTTTTTGAATGATTTTTCAAGGTGCCCATCCACATCCATTGTATGACCAAAACGGTGGTAGAGCAATTATCAGACTTTCTCAAAAGTGCTAGTTTTGTCAACTTTTTGATCTGAACCATTGTATATGATCATAAGTAACCTTAAAACAGGGCTAAACATGATTTTTCCCTTTACTACTCCTTTAACTAAATCTCTGATCAGCTGTAGTTTGGACATTTTTGCGGTTTAAAATTAGGACACACAACCAGTTGCTCTTCAAGCAGTGGGAAATGGAAACTTATGTCCGGTAGCTTTATTTCAAGGAATTTCAAAATAAAGTATTTTATTTTACTCACTTGGCATTGGTCATACACTGTGTACTGAAGTATATTTTACATACTTGAATAATATTTCGAGGGCCTATTCATGAGTTAATGAGTGATTAATAATGGACAAACTTAATCTAAATCTATGCAAGAAAAGACAGAGTCATCATATCGATTAAATAATATGGGTAAGACCATTCTAACAGGAGAAGTCTAAAATAAAAAATAAAAAAAGATCCAAAGGATCCAAAAATAATCGGTGATCGTTATCAGCCCCCAAAATCCAGACCGGAGCATCCCTAATGGAGTGTATGGAGGTAGATACGAGTAGGGTTGCAAAATTCCACGAATATTCACCATGGGAATTACAGTTACAGGAATTTATGGGAATGAATGGGAATTAACGGGAATTAACTGGGAAACAGAATTTATTCCTGTTAATTCCAATAAATTTTTGAGTTTGTGAATATTCCCAGGGTTTTGCAACCCTGGATGAGACTGAGGGGAAGTGTGTGTTACCTGCCCAGTTCAGCCACCTCAGTGTAGTGGGACTCGAAGTTGTCATTCCAGCTCACCCTGACCCCGTCACTGGACACCGCTGGACACACACACACACAAACAGACACAGGCCAAGGTCAGAATGGCTACACCATATTTGGTATTGGTATGTTTTACGGTACTTGTGTGTGTGTGTGTGTGTGTGTGTGTGTGTGTTTGAGTGTTTGTCTCTCACCTAGTACTCTGAGGCTGGCCGATGATGAGGCGCTGCCCAGGTCGTTAGTAGCAACACAGGTGTAAACGCCGTCATCTTCAGAGTCCACGCCCACTATCCGCAGGGTCGCCTCGCCTGTCTCGCTGCAACACACACACACACACACACACACACACACACATTTTAAGAGGGGGAATATCCTTACTTGTAAAGGTGCATTGACAGTCAGGAGAGAGTGTGTGTGTGTGTGTGTGTGTGTACCTGTAGGCGATGCTGAAGTGTCCATTGTTGGTCAGGGTGGTCTGGTCTGGTCCCCGCCAGGTGACCGAGGCTTTGGGCCGGCCACACACCTTACACCGGAGGGTCACGCTCTCTCCAGTGTCACAGGTCACCTCGCTCAGGGGCACCAGGAACTCAGGGGTCACTGGAGGAAGAGCGGGTTCAAAGGTCAGGTCACAGCGCTAAGGAGATAGTTGGATTCAGGCACTTTTTATTTGTATTTTTTAATCAAGACATGTGAAAAAATGTCAACACTTACCATCGTAGATGTAGTTGGGGTTTAGAAGCTGGAAAGAAATAGAAAGATGTCAGACTGTGATAAAGCATCGTTTTAAGAGAGGAATTCCTGTCCTGTTCCTTTCCATGCGTTGACACGGCAGGAGAGAGAGAGACGGGAATATACACAGAAAGAACCGGAATGGCTGGTGCTGTCATGCCAAAATGTGTCCTGGTTGCCAGATAGTGTCAGGGTAAAAAGTCTGATTGTCTTTTGTGACTTTTTGTTTGCTAGCTTGCTATCTAACTTGTCTGATGTCAGTAAACATAATATTGACGTTTGGAAGTAATTTGAAGAAAAGTACATCTTAGAGTTGAAAACCTCGTCCACGAACGTTAGCCAGTTGGGAGCTGGTAGCTAACGTTGGGAGCTGGTCTAGCCAGCGGGTCTATTAGACAGACTTTTTACCCGGACACTGTCTGGCATGACAGTGCCAAGGAAGGGGGACCCACCTTTACAGAAACCTTATTGGCCAGGCCATCTCTGGACTTCCTGTAGCCGTTCTCCAGCTTGGTCTCCTTCTTTCCCTCCTTGTCTTTCTTCTCCGACTTTTTGCGGATGCGCAGGGAGGTGTGCCAGGATGAGGACTTCCTGCTTGGACAGAGACGCCCATGGAAGGTCAGTTTTAAGTGCAGTGCAGATTGTGTAGTCTCTCTCCAGACTTAAATATTACGTTGAATCGCTGCGCTCCGCATACTACATAATAGAGTTTGTGCCACTTTGCCGCCCAAGCTGGTGTTCTGAGGGCGTATCGCCTAGTCAGAATTGAAAGAGTCGTACAGGTCGTAGGAGCAAATGAGAGACGCTAGCCCAGGTTAGATGGGCGGGGCATATCTATGCGTGGGAGCGCCTGATCGCGAAAGTTGTTACTGGTTGGTGTCGCAGGGACCCCTGCGAAACCAATGCATTGCCAGGATCTATCCTAACTAATCTAATCATAACGGTCCATTTCATCATTTTGACAGACTGTGCACTATTGACATGTTAGTGTTTAATACACATATCACAGTGAAGTCACAGCTAACCATATAATGGATCTTTATGGGCATATATACATATATATACATATATGCCCATAGACATCCATTGTGTGCTGTGACAGGAGCAATGAGCACTAATAACTCAAGAGTGGAAACGATTTTATCGATTTTAAATAACCTTATAACAGGGCTTTTGATGCTGAATACCGAACTACTCCTTTAACCATTACTCTCATCCTCAACTTCTAGCAACCCCCCCAACGCGAGCCCCTTCACTTCCTGCCGCGGTGTCACGACTAAACCTCCCCCCCCAACAACCGTGGTCTCTTACTTGATGGTTCCGTCGGGGCAGTCGGGGATGATGGTGGAGGTGTGGCCCAGGACGTAGCCGGGGATCCAGCCCTCGGCCGCCGGGCCTTGCTCCGTGGCGGCGCGGAACACCAGGAACATGTTCTGCTGGTTGCTGGCCAGGATCTGGACCACCTCCCCCTGGGCCACGCTGATCTCATCCTCCTTCACCGCCACGTAGTCCTGGGTCACCAGCATGGTGGACATGCTACTGCTGCTGCTGCTTTCACTCTGCAGGGGGAGGGGGGGAGGGAGGGAGGAGAGAGGGAGGAGAGAGGGAGGGGTGAGGAGAGAGGGAGTAGGGAGGGAGGAGAGAGGGAGGAGGGAGGGAGGGAGGGAGGAGAGAGGGAAGGGGGGTGAAGGAGGGAGGGAAGGAGGTAGTGAGTATGTGAAGTTTGGCCAGAATGAACATACACACACACACTCGTTGGTTGTAGCTGGGTTAACGTTCTCCCAAAATGCCATGCACCTCAATCAGATGCATTAGTGGGTCACCCAGATAGACTATCATGGCATCTCTCATAGCAGCACGCACGCACGCGCGCACACGCACACACGCGCCAGCTCAGTCTGGAGGCGTCGGAGGACAGACAAGCAGCTTCCCGAGATGCAGAGTGACGAGGAAAAGGCGCGCAGACGGTCGCGCCATCACGTCACCTGACAGACACCCACCCATCCTTCAGATTCACAAACAGAGAAAAGCTGAGGGGAAAAAAGGGCCGCCTCCAACTCCTCCTCGGACGACGCAGGACAGGGGAACAAGATGGAGGAGCGGCAGAAGGAAGATGGCCGCCCTAGGGCGGAGGAGGTGTTACAAAGAGAAGGAATGGAGTTCCGGCTTTGTTTTGTCCTCGTTCCTCCACTCCGGACAAAGATAAGAAGAGGAGGAGGAAGAGGAGGAGGAGAGAGAGAAGCAGACGAGAGGACCTCGGCCCAGAACGTTTGCGGCTGCGCCACAAAAACGTCCGAAGTTAGTCGCAGAGAGACGTCCCTCGGTCCGAGGTCCCCAGAGAGTGGTCAATAAAGTTTTAAATTGAAATTGAATTGAAGTGGTGAAGGCAGGCCGTGGGCGGAGCCAGGAGTTAGTAGTACAAACACTGTTAGGAGTCGAAGTCGAGGCGCTTGGCACATTCAAAGCCAGGCGTTAAAAACAGTAGGAAAGCACTCGTCACTAGAGTTTAGTAGAGTGTTCAGGCCGCAGAGAGGAGAGTTCCAGGGGAGGAGCAGAGATGTGGGGCGGTCGAAGGGGGGATTAGTAGCGCTTGGCCAGACAGACAGGACAGACAGGCCAGGGGGCGGAGGTTAGTGAGCCAGGGACCAGGACTAGGCCCCGGCGAAGCCTGGCCAGCGGGTGGAGGGCTTACCCCGTTGCTCTGGGTGGACTGGATGGACTGCTCGCTGGTCGAGGAGCACGTGCTCATGCGGTCAGCCTCCTTGCTGTGCGTGGAGTGTCTGTGGGTTTGGGCTTGAGGCCCGGCCCCTGTCCCGGACCCGGGTCCGGCCTGGCTGTGGTTCTGCCGGACCGGCGACTCCCCGGCCTCCCCGCTGGGGAAGGTGAAGGACCCGGGCCGGCTGGCGGGGGAGCCCGGCATGGAGCTCCAGAAGGAGGAGGAGGAGGAGGAGCCGGACTTCTGACCGGGGCTGGGCGGCGGTGGGGGGAGAGGAGGTGGGGGGAGCGGCGCCGCCTCCTTCCCGAAAGCAGGCGTGGCCAGGGGGGACGCCATGGGCGAGACGGTGGCGCCCGGGCGCGGCTTGGGCGTGGCGGCAGGTATGGGGAGGGGCCCCACGGTGGCGCGGGGGATGGGCGCCACCGAGGGAGGGGTCGCGGGGGGGACAGGGGTGGCGGTGTTGGCGGTCTGGGTCTGGTCGTCGGCGGTCAGGCCCGGGCGCTTGCCCTGGGGGCTTCCCCCCTGCTGCGCCCTCCCCCCCCTCTGCGGCGCACCCCCCTCTCCCCCGGGGGTCTGGTCGGCCGAGACGGGGGGAGGGGGGGGAGGGAGGGAGGGGGGAGGGGCGGGGCGAGCCAGGGACGGACCTGGATCACACAAGTGAGCAAATCTCAGTGGGGTGGATCACTTTTCCGACACGCACACACACACACGCACACACGCACACACACACGCACACACGCACACACACACGCACACATGGGTACCTGGGGTGGTTCTTTAGAGAGGAGGAGGGGTGGACGTACCTGACATCTTGTTGGGGCCCTCGGGCTCCGGGCCCCCGGTGTGGTGGCGCAGGGGCTGGGGAAGACGGGAGGGCTGGGGGATCCTGGAGGGCCGGGAGGAGGAGGAGGCGGAGGAGGAGGAAGAGCGAGGGCCCCCCCCGCCCTGGAGGACGGCGGGTATGGGGCCGCCCCCCGGGGGAACCCCCCCCATGCCTCCGGGGGCCACAGCGGAGCCTCCTCCTACGACCCCGGCCGGGGGCCCCGCGCTGGGCAGGCATGGCCCGCCACTCGCCCCTACGTGGTTCCTCTGGTACTCGATGGGGGAGGTCAGAGCTGGGACGGGAGGAGAGAGAGAGAGAGAGAGGGGGGGGGAGGGAGGGGAAGAGAGAGAGAGAGAGAGAGAGGGAGAGGGAGGGGGAGAGAGAGAGAGGGGGAGAGAGAGAGAGAGTGAGAGGGAGAGGGAGAGAGAGAGAGAGGGAAAAAGAGAGAGTGAGAGGGAGAGACAGAGTGAGAGAGAGAGAGAGAGAGAGAGAGAGAGAGAGAGAGGGAGAAGGAGAGAGAGAGACGGGACAGGAGAGGAGAGGAAAGGAGGAGAGTAAAAAAAAAAAAGAAGAAATTTAATTAAACTATTCTAAAAACACTTTTACGCATGTGTGCGTGAGTGAGTGTGTGTGTGTGTGTGTGTGCGAGTGTGCGTGCGAGTGTGTGTGTGTGTACCATTGAGGAAGTTGCGCTGGCTCTCCAGTATCTGGCTGATCTGCAGAGTCCAGACCTGCCGGACGCCCGGGTGGGCTGAGTGGAGCAGGAAGGAGTCCACACTGCTGCTGGTGGAGCGAGAGGTCAGCGTGAACTTACAGGGGTCACCGTCCACACTCTCCTCCAGGCCCAGACAGCTCACCTGGACACAGAGAGAGAGAGAGAGAGAGAGAGAGAGAGAGACATAGAGACACAAAGAGAGATGGACAGAGACAGAGAGAGAGAGAGAGAAAGACAGAGAGAGAGAGAGACAGAGAGATGGTTGTCAGCTCCAAAGTGTTCAGACTAACAGCTCCCTCATGTAGGCCTAACAGCACCCAGCCATACAAGACCCTTCTCCCCGTGTCCACCAGCGTTTCCTCCCAGAACAACCCAATACCAAAGACATGCAGAAGAACAGATGCTCTCCAGTCCGGTCCCTGACCAGGACCTGGACTGAGCACTTGGACTTGGTCCCGGGCGCCACTGACGAGGCTGCCCACTGCTCCTGGCTGCCCCTGGAGGACGACGGCTCGGATGGGAAAAATGCAGAGGACAAATTCCACCGGTGACCACTTAGATATATGTGTGTGTGTGTGTGTGTGTGCATGTGTGTGTGCGTGTTGTGTGTGCCGCGTCGCCCCTCACTCGCACGTGTTGTGTGTGTGTCACACGTGGCCAATAAAGACCCTGGAGGATTATTGAATTCTATCCCACACAGCCCAATGCAGTACCGGCGCCGTCCCGTAGGGGGCAGCAGCGGTGTTACCTTGATGCTGTTCTTGTACAGGAAGCCGGGCATGGAGAAGCCTCTCTTCTTGTCCAGCGGCTCGCTGAAGATGACCATCTGCTCGAAGAGGAAGACTCTCCTCTCCTTCATCCTGCCCAGCAGGCCACCCTCGGGGTCCAACACCAGGAAGGTGTCCTGGAGCAGGAGGCGACCTTGGGCCACGATCTTACCCTGGGGGGGGGGGGGGGTACAGGGGCAGGAAGGGCAGGTGTGTGTGTTTGGGGGGAGCAGGAGAAGAGTGGGGGACGAGACGAAATGTGAAGGGTTGCTCAAACGAGGTGTCGGCGAATCAGTCATGCATTCATTCATAATGTATTGTGATGACGGGGCGTCTCACATCGAATCCTTGGAGCCGGCCGACGTTCATCATGTCGTTGCATCTCTTGGGTACGATGCACATGACCTCCACCGCTTTCTGTGGTGGGATACACAAACACACACACGCACACACGCGCACACACGCACACACGCACACACGCACACACACAGCGGTATTGAATGATGAACCACATCAGGGAACTGTGATCACAGCTTCAGAGTGGACGACGGCAGGAGGCAGGTGTAGAACTTACGTCCAACTCCGCAGACTCAAGCCCCGCCTTTTTAGAGAACTTGAGGAAATCCTGAAGACAGAGGAGAAGAGTCATGGTAAATGAACATGACCATGTAGGAGAATATAAAGAATCTAATCTATTTCCTTAAACCAATCACAATTGTCTTGTGTAAACCAATCGCAATCGCTACAGTAGCTCGGAGGTTGTTGCTGTTTCCCATGTTGAAGGGGGTTTTGAAAACTGTAACGCACAAATAGCAGAAGGGGAGGAGTCTGGATTGAATCTGATTGGACCGGGAGAATGTTCCGTCGCCACTGATTGGTGCAGGGAGATTCTCCCACCTTCTAGTGACAAGGCTGAACTCAACTACAACAAAACCTACATCAGGTGAGGCAGACTAGGGAGAAAATGACCTGTGACCTTGCGCCCCCTGCTGTACGACTAAGAACCATTCATCTCTATCTCCCTCTCTCTATTGCTCTCTCCATCTCTCTCTCTCTCTCTGCTGCTGGGTCTCTCCATCTCTCTCTCTCCCTCCCTCCCCTTTCCTTCTATCTCTCTCCATTTCTCTCTTTCCTGCTGGCATTCTATCTCTCATCTCCCTCCATCTCTCTCTCTCCCTCCTCTCTCTCCATCTCCCTCTCTCATCTCTCTCTCTCCCTACATCTCCCTCCTTCTTTCTCTCCATCTCCATCTCTCCCTCCTCCTCTCTCTCCATCTCTCCCTCTCTCTCCCCCTCCATCTCTCTCTGTCCATCTCCCTCTCTCCGCTGTTCTCACCTTCAGAAGCAGCTGGTACTTCATGATCCTCTGCACGGGCTTGATGAGGAGGTCGGTGATCTGGAGCCTGTGACCCAGACGCTGCTTCAGGTCCTGACAGAAAGAGGTCAGAGGTCAAACGCTGACGCCTTCACGCGAGGTCAACTCACTGGTCAGTAATACTTGCTCTGTCTACAGAGTCTGTGGTAGACTGCACGGCGAAGACGCGCCAAGTGTAATAATATTGTAATAAACAGCGTAATAAACAGATGTGATCTTATATCCGTACCTCGAAGTAGGTGTCGATGTACTCTGAGACGATGTGCTCCGACTTGGGTTTGTTCTGACAGTACACTATGTACATGTGCAGCCTCCGCTCCTGCGCATGCGCACACACACACACACACACACACGCACACACACAGGGGTAAGAGCGGGCCTTACAAGGGCTAGGGTAGTGGCGGTGGAGCAGATGATAGGTCAGAGGTCAGTTGCCTACCTGTTTAACAAACAGAGCTCCCAGTCTGTCAGGATCCTCCAGACACTTCTCCAACTCCCCCAGGAAGAAACTAGAGAGAGAGAGAGCGAGAGGGAGAGAGAGAGGGAGAGAGAGAGAGAGAGCGAGAGGGAGAGAGAGAGAACGAGAGAGGGAGAGAGAGAGAGAAAGAGAGAGAGACAGGGGAGAGAGAGAGGGAGAGTTACAAAACTGGTGCAGGAGGTTCAGTGTGAGTGTGTGTGTGTGTGTGTGTGTGTGTGTGTGTGTGTGTGTGTGTGTGTGTGTGTGTGTGTGAGAGAGAGAGAGTGTGTGTGTGTGTGACCTACTCTCTGTGCCAGTCGAAGATCTGATGGATGTTGCCGAAAACAATCTTGTCTTTGCCCTTCATATCGTCAGGGACCCCCTCCTCCTTCATCCTGGTCATGTAGCCCTGGAACACACACACACACACACAGTGAACACACTCTCACACACATCAGCACAACATCGCCAAACACACAAACACACGCGGTGAACACCACCCCACCAAACACACACACACACACGCGCGCACACACACACTCACCTCTACCACCAGGCCGAGGTCTCGGACGTAGTCCCTCTCCGTCTCCACCAGCTCCAACAACACGTAGCTGAGACAAGGACAACACAGGGTTAACACAGAGAGAGAGAGAGAGAGAGAGAGAGAGGAGAGAGAGAGGCAGAGAGAAGAGAGGATGGAGAGAGACAGAGAGAGAGAGAGGATAGAGAGAGAGAGAGAGAGGATAGAGAGAGAGAGAGAGAGAGAAGGAGAGGGGATGGAGAGAGACAGAGAAGGAGAGGATGGAGAGAGACAGAGAGAGAGGATAGAGAGAGACATAGAGAGAGAGGATAGAGAGAGACAGAGAGAAGGAGGATGGAGAGAGACAGAGAGAGGATGGAGAGAGACAGAGAGAGAGAGGATAGAGAGACAGAGAGAGAGAGAGGATGGAGAGAGACAGAGAGAGAGAGGATAGAGAGAGGCGTAGCGCCACGTACTGGCGTCTCTTCAGGAAGCCCGTCTTGCGTTCCTCCATCTCGTCGATGGGAGAGGAGGAGGAGAGGAGAGAGTTGTCAGACGGGTTGAAGGAGGGGGAGCTGCTGTCCCCCTGTTCCACTGACAGAGAGCTGGGCCTGTCCTCCAGAGCCTGAGAGAGAGAGAGGGAGGGAGAGGGAGAAAGGGAGGGAGAGTGAGAGAGGGAGGGAGAGAGAGAGAGAGGGAGGGAGGGAGGGAGGGAGGGAGGGAGGGAGGGAGAGAGAGAGAGAGAGGGAGAGAGAGAGGGAGGGAGGGAGGGAGGGAGGGAGGGAGGGAGAGAGAGAGAGAGGGAGGGAGGGAGGGAGGGAGAGAGAGAGGGAGGGAGAGAGAGGGAGGGAGGGAGAGAGAGAGGGAGAGAGAGAGGGAGAGTGAGAGAAAAAATCCAACAAACTTAAAGGGGTGGTGTGCTACAGTATTTGTGATCTGTCTACCATGAATGCGTGTGTGCGTAGAGTATAATATATATATATATATATTACTTACTCATATGTGTGTGTGTATGTATATGTGTGTGTGTGTGCGTGTGTGTGGTGTGTGTGTGAGTGTAAGTATACTGTATGTATGTACGTGTGTGTGTGTGTGTGTGCGGTGTGTGTGTGTGTGTGTGCGGTGTGTGTGTGTGTGTGCATGTGCGTTACCATCTTGCTCTTGACCAGCTCCTCGATGGCGCTCACCAGCTCGGCGGCGCTGGGGGTCTCAGAGCTGGACGGACGCACGGACAGACGAGAGGAGGTCTGGACCAGGACGGAGGGATGACGGAGTTAGAGAGAGAGAGAGAGAGAGAGAGAGAGGGAGAGCATTAAAACACGACTCCCCACGATGCCTAGCTCACCTGCACTGGCTGGCCAGGCCGTTAACACTGGCTACCTGCGTCGTCACGCCAACATCCACATCAGACGGTTCCGGAACACGGAACACTACAGTCACACGGAAAACACTACGATCACAAACCATCTACCTGATCACTATTTGTTTATTTGTGAGACTAAAACAGTTAAAAGTCATCGCTGTCTATCCTGCTATCCCACTAGAGTACTTGTATCCTGTCCGTCTGTCTGTCTCTCACTAGTCGTCTACCTCAACACAGGATATTAGATAGTGTGATAAATATATGATAAATGTTTAACCGCTTACTGAAAATCATCTGAGAAGTTCTGACATAGTTAAATACGATACCAGACCATAGTGCTTCTATACCATTTCTTTGGGTCCTTGGGATGTGCCGACCCCAGGTTACTGTCCGGTATATTCATGTACTATTTCATGTACTATTTACAGGTTAACATTCTGTTTTACAAGCTCAGACATGCTGCTGTTAGAGTTGTATCTGAGTTAAGTGAGTGAAAGGTTGTTTTTTTTGTGTGTGAATATGTTGATTCGGATAGAAAGCAGTCAAGCCTAACTTTGAGGAGATTTCGATGGAAAGTCCAATTCGAGTAGTGATAGAGGGGCAAATCAACAAGATTCATAACAAAAGGGTTAGTCTGAGGACGTGTGTGAGATTAGAGAGTAGATGTCTGAAGGTAAATGACAGGTTTAGTCTCAATAAAGTCGATGAAAAGAAAGAGGTTATCCCGGCGTGGCCGAGACGACAGTATGAAGTGGTGGGCGGGCGAGGCGGGTGAGAGGCTGGTGAGAGGTGGAGGCGTACAGAGGAAAAGAGGTGGAGAAAGAAGTGAAGAATGAGATATGATGAACTGTGAAATGATGAGTGATGCGCTACTAGAGAAGGGATAGAACGAGAGAAAGAGAGCTAGAGAGAGAGCTAGAGAGAGAAAGAACTAGAGAGAGAGCTAGAGAAAGAGAGAGCTAGAGAAAGAGAGCTAGAGAAAGAGAGAGCAAGAGAGCTAGTGAAAGAGAGCTAGAGAGAAAGAAACAGCTAGACAGAAAGAGAGGGAGATCTAGCGAGAGAGCTAGAGAGAGAGAGATAGAGAGAGCTAGAGAGAGAGAGAGGGAGAGCTAGCGAGAAAGAGCTAGAGAGAGAGAGATAGAGCTAGAGAATGAGCTAGAGAGAGAGAGAGATGGAGAGAGAGCTAGAGAAAGAGAGCTAGAGAGAGAGATAGAGAGAGAGAGCTAGAGCTAGAGAGAGAGCTATAGAGAGAGACATAGGCATAGTGTTGGAGAGAGTCTCACCCTTGCAGTGCTGAACATCCAGACTTTCCCATTTAGAGTGTGGGTGTGGCTGTGGGTGTGGCTGTGGGCGTGGCTGTGGGCGTGGCTGTGTGCCCTTCTGGCCTCACCAGCGTTTAGATGCCAATTAATCGCATGGACGGGGCAATGAGGTTCACGCACACAGGGGGGTGTGGAGCAGACGGGTGAGGGGAGGGGGGGGTGAGGGGACAGGGGGTGGAGGGAGTAAAGGGGAGGGGCCCTGAGAGGCATGTGACTCCGCCCCTGCCATGCCTGTGTTCTGAAAAGAAACTCCGGGTAGACCTCACCCCATTGGCTAAGGCTCTAGGGTCAGGTGATTCAGTTCAACGGATCTCGACCAATCAGAGGAGAGCGGTGCTCAAGCTTGACCTAAGTAGACGTCGGCCATCGGCTAAGATCTGGGATCAGGCGAACCATTTCAACTAGACTAGACCGATCGGACAAGAACAGCGCTCAAGCTGACCTGGGATCAGCTCGCAGGCGGCACCAAACGACCGCTAACGCAGTCTGATCTGCATGTCACATGACACACTCTTACAAAAGATCTACCAGGCAACAAGTCAGATCGGTCCTAAAAATCGCTAAAATACAGCCATTCATCCATCCTGATGAGCTGCATGTCAGCAGGTATCTGGGGAGAGAACCAGGCTGAAGAAGAACCCAGAACCAGCAGAGAACCAGGCTGAAGAAGAACCCAGAACCAGCAGAGAACCAGGCTGAAGAAGAACCCAGAACCAGCAGAGAACCAGGCTGAACTACAGCTTGGGGGCCTGCTGCTGATAGGAAGAGAGTCTGGATTGATGAGGGCAGAGAGAGAGAGAGAGAGAGAGAGACAGAGAGAGAGAGAGAGGGGGAGAGAGAGAGAGAGAAGTGGGGGAGGGGCTGAATAACCTTACAGGAGAAGTTTGGAAGAGCGTCTATCACTTCAAAAAAAGAGCGAGAACTACAGAAAGATGGATAGATAGAACTACAAAAAGAGAAGTGAGAGGAGGAGAATAAATTTGGGGGAAAAAAGTCCTCTGAAAACCTTTCAGAGCCAAGCATTAAAAAAAAAAAAAACGCGAGTTTGAGTTTGAAAATTGCAAACTAGTGCTCTTAAGTTCCGAGAGGGAGGTGAAGAAGATACCATCTTGAGGGGATGGGGGGAGGAGGGGGGCGACGGAGGGAGAGAAGGGAGGGGGGTGTTTCAGATGGAAAGGTATGGAAACTGAGACAAAGCAAAGACAGGACATAAATCAAGGTAATGCTACAGAGCGGCCCACAGCAAACGATAACAGGCAAGGAAACAAAACAAAAAAAGAGAAACAGAAATTAGTGTCAGAGAAAGGAAGGCCTGCGAGGTCTGAGAGAAGAAGCTGGCGTTAAGCTACCTGACGCATTGCATTGAGAGGATTTGGGTTGTTTTAACAGGGGAGGGGGTCTGGAGGGGGGGGGGGGGGGCAATGCTATGCCTGAGGTAGAGTCACTCCAAAAACACTGTCTCAATAGTGAAGTAAGAATAAAACCGAGTGATATGAAATGTGACCTGTGGATAAGAACCAAAGATAGAATTAAACGATGAGCTGGAAACCGGAACAGAAAAGATGATTTGGTTTATCCTGAGGGGGGGGGGGGGGGGGGGGCGGGCGCTCTTTAAAGCTGCTGTGTTTTTTTTCTGAGGGGACGTTTAAAACGGGGGCTACTTTGCCCTTTGACCTGTTTATCCTTCAACGACATCTAGCGGGATGAACTCAAGCCTCCGCTCTCATCGCGCGGCTAAACCGGCGCTGTGCTGGCGGACCAAGTCTTCTAGCTCATGCGAACATGCGGTCAGCGAGTGTGGGGTTTTTCCGGCGCGAGGGCCTCGGCCCCCCCCCCCCCGTTAGTGCGCCCCGCGCCCCCTTACCTTGTCGTCCTGTGTGTCCGGCTGCAGCAGGCTGTGCTGCTGGATGGCCATGGGGGGCGGCAGAGGCACAGAGTCCGCCCCCTCCTCGCCCTCCTCCTCCCCGCAGCTCTGCATCCCCGACGAGCTGGACTTGGACAGGGTCCCGCTGGACAGGCCCTCGTTACGCACCCTCTGGTACACACACACACACACACACACACACACACACACACACACACACACGGACATGAGATATTGTTAGAGGCAGTGAAAGAAAGACATGATAATGCGTAAAGCATGAATGCGTGTTAAAGGACAATGCTCGTTTTTGACAACCTGGAAACCAAAACAGGCATATATGCTCTATGTAAGCACAACTAGCGATTCATCAAGACAGATTGACGAAAACAACCGTTTCGCGGCAGAAAATAGATTTTTAGAAACTGCATTCTAAGTGCCCCTACCACCGCCATTACATGGATATACTGGCTCGCGCTGGATTTTAAATTTCTTCTACAGGCGTCCGAACTACACCAAAGTGATCTCGGTGAGTCAAACGTCTTATAATATGTCGTAAATAAGGTCCAGGTTGTCAAAAACTAGCATTGTCCTTTAATGTGTGTGTGTGTGTGTGTGTGTATGAATGTGTGTGTGTGAGTATGTGTGTGTGTGTACTGTATATGTGTGTACTTGTGTGTGTGTGTGTGTGTGTGTGTGTGCGTCTATGTATATGTATGTGTGTGTGTATGTGTGGGTGTGTTAGTCCCCCCTCACCTCCTCCACGGTCTCGTCCTGTGGCGTGGCGGCGCTGTCGTCCGAGTCCTTCTGCGTGCCCATCGCTACCTCGCCGCTCTTGCGGACGTCGCGGCTCTTCTTGTGTTTGTGCGCCAGCTTCTTCACGTGGCCGTCGGCCTTCCCACTGCTCAGACGCCTCACCGGGCTGGTCAGCCACTTCCTCAGCGTGTTACCTGGGCAACGACGGAGTGGCGGTCAGAACTTTTATACTGTACTTATAGAAAGGGTACTTATTGTGTTTGTGTTTGTAAAATTAAAATTTTTTGTTTGTAAATTTGTAACTTGTAAATTAGTATTAAGAGTTTATCTGTAGCATAATCTTGGAGCCGGCAGCAACATTTCACTGTGACTGTACAGCGTACATTACATGACGAATAAAAGGAATTTTGAATCTTGACGGAGGATTGTTGGAGGACGAAGCAGGAAGTGTTGGGCTTTATTGTTCAGTATCTGTCAGCCACCAGGGTTTGGGTCCTTAAGTCTGCAGTCCTCGCTTTTGAGGACTGTAAAAAAAAAAAAAAAAAAAGTTTTCCCGTTTTCCCTTTTTTTTTTCCATAGTTAGGAAAATTGAGGTTTGGAAGAACGCACTCAGTATAACAAACTGTTTGAGGATCACTAAATAGTCAAGATATTGTAGTAGGCAAAGCGTGTAAGTGTGAACAGCTTTGAATCTTTGAGGCACCTTTTCTCTGCTTAGTCATTTCAGGTGTACCAACATTCACAGAAGCATATCTTCTTCATACGGTATATTTGCAGATTTCGATGCATGGCACATCATTTGAAAGCTTACAATTTACACTTTCATAATCTGTAAAAAGCTGAAAAATTACCTTGACCCAAATACTGGACACATTCATGTTCTATATATATAGTCTATATTCTGCCTTATTCATTATGCATTACATTACGTCAACGGTGAGTGCATGGCATTCATAATGTATGTTGTGGTTTGTTTTGGTGTGTGTGTGCGTGGGGGTGGGGAGGGGTCCTGTATCCTACCTGGTCGTTTCGGTCTAGGAGAGGGGTGTGTGTGTGTGTGTGTGTGTAGTGTATGGGGGGGTCTCACCTGGTCGTTTGGGTCCAGGAGAGGTGTGTGAGCCCATGCCATGCCCAGGCTGCAGGGTGGCAGAGGAGCCGGGCATGATGGAGTCGTTACTGCACACTGACAGAGTGTCTGGAAGAAGAGAAGTCATATTAATACACACATCCAGTACACACTCCCCCCTTCTCCTGAGCCTCTCTCTCTCTCTCTCTCACACACACACCCACCCCTTCTCCCTCATACACACATCACTCTCACTCACACACTCTCTCTCTCAAGGTTTCTGCACACGGCCCCAAACGACGCCAACCAACTCCCAGCATTCTAAAGTTGGCAGTTGTCGTTAGAATGTTGGAAGTTTAAAATTCAGCTGCAAAATCCATCCAACTGACGGCAACAGTCACGGTACACCGATGGTCGGCGTTGTTTTGGGCAGGTACCTACACACACACACGCACACACACAAACGCACACACCCTCCTCCCTCTCCCGCCCTACCTTTGTGGTTGAAGATGCCCTCCATCTCCATGCTGGAGCGGGAGTGTGCGATGCAGAGCATGGCGCAGGGCACCAGGCCCTCATGGGCGGGCGAGCGGTCAGTGGTCCTGACCAGGCACCAGTCGGGCTTGTCGTGGCAGCGCTCCAGGACCTCCACCGTCTGGCCGCGCCGCACCGTCAGCTCGTTGCTGTTGCCCGCCATGAAGTCGTGGATGACCACCGTCAGCTCACAGCCGCCCGACAGCTGGGGGGGAGGGGCAGAGGGGGTAAGAGTGTGTGTGTGCGCGTGCATGTGTGTATGTGAGAGCGAGAGAGAGAGAGAGAGAGAGAGAGAGAGAGAGTGAGTGAGAGAGAGATTGTGTGTGTGTCTGAGAGAGTGTATGGTGTGATGTTTGTGTTTCCCATGCCAATAAAGCCATTTAAATTGAATTGAACTGAACTGAATTGTATGGTGTGGTGTGTGTGTCTGAGAATGCATGGTGTGTGTGTGTGTGCGGGTGTGTGTGTCTGAGAATGTACAGTGTGTTTGTGTGTGTGTGTGTCTGAGTGTGTGTGTGTGTGTGCATGTGTGTGTGTGTGCATGTGTGTGTGCTCACCTTGTCGCTGTCCAGGGTGTTCTGGGAGGTGCGTGATGCCAGGGAGATGGTGTCTGGTTGGCTGCTGCCGTCGCCCTGGCTGTCCAGGTCCTCTCCATCCCTGACCCGGAAAACATTCCCGTCAGAAGGACTGTATCCAGCATGTGTGTGTGTTGATGTGTGTGTGTGTGTGTGTGTGTGTGTGTGTACCTGCGGCCCTTGTGGTGTTTGGTGGCGGTGGTCTTGGGCAGGTGGATTGGCTCTTTGAGCGCCCCCCTCAGGTGGATGGTGCGCTCCTGGATCACCTCCCGGATGTGCTTGATCCAGTCCTGCTTGTTCTCGATGCTCGACGCCTGCCGTCGCAACAGGGGTCAGAGGGTAAAGGTCAGTCGACCCTGTCGCCTCCCTCTCTCTCTGTCTCAACTCTTATTTTGGGCTAAGGCCGCGTCCCAATAGTCTAAAGTGGCTCCCTCTCCTTCTGACCGTCTCCTCACTCGGAACAGATGATGAAACGACTGGACAGGTTAAAGCGGATGAGCGTAACTCTGCTTAGACCTATCCAGCTCAGTCTCAGATAAGTTCTGCAGATGGAGAGGAGAGGAGACCACTGCAGACTATCGGGACACGGCCGAGGGCTGTTGTCAAGTGTTAGTTAGTCGTACTCACCATAGCTCCATGTTTGCATCCCTGACTTAGCTTTGGTTAAAATATAGAATAGAGAATTTTACTGGTTTGGTTTTAGAAGATTTACAGGACAGTTTTATGGTGAAGAAATGGCTCGGGATGGCAGACGTACAACATTCATATTTGGAGTCGTTTAGGCCAATCAAATGTGCTGTGCATTGTAATGATGGCCTCAGTTTGTGTGTGTGTGTGTGTGTTAGTTTATGTGAGTATGTGTTTATGTGCGTGTGTGCTGTGTATGTGCTGCATGTGTCCAACATCCTCCCTCATAAGCACATATTATATTTAACTACTCTTGATTGCAATCATTGTAAGTCACTTTAAATAAAAACATCTACTAAATGACTATATGTATGGATATGTAATGTAACGCGTGTGATTAGTGTAGAGACCATTTACAATGCACAGGGCACACGTGTTTCTCTGTGGGTGGTTAGTCTGGTAGTAGACATGGACTGGGCAGAGTCATGGTCAGAATCAGGTGTTAGGAGCAACATGCTTCTCCAACCACAGACAGGAACTAGACCTTCAACTCAGGAGTCAGGGAAGAAAAAACAACTACGAGGTTTAGAGGTGGGTGTTGGGAGAGGGTGAGGGAGGGAGGGAGAGAGAGAGAGAGAGAGAGAGAGAGAGGGAGAGAGGGAGAGAGTATTAGATAAGAGATAGAGA
Organism: Borostomias antarcticus; assembly: GCF_949987555.1. Taxonomy (NCBI): domain Eukaryota; kingdom Metazoa; phylum Chordata; class Actinopteri; order Stomiiformes; family Stomiidae; genus Borostomias; species Borostomias antarcticus. The sequence goes on from NC_140254.1 coordinate 6,794,441, forward strand.
GAGATATAGTGAGAGTATTAGTTAAGAGACAGAGAGAGATAGTGAGAGAGTATTAGTTAAGAGATTGAAAGAGAGAGTGAGAGAGTATTAGTTAAGAGATTGAGAGAGAGAGAGGGAGAGAGGTAGAGAGTATTAGTTAAGAGATAGAGAGATAGTGAGAGTATTAGTTAAGAGATAGAGAGAGATAGTGAGAGAGTATTAGTTAAGAGATTGAGAGAGAGATAGTGAGAGAGTATTAGTTAAGAGATAGAGAGAGATAGTGAGAGAGTATTAGTTAAGAGATTGAGAGAGAGAGAGATAGTGAGAGTATTAGTTAAGAGATAGAGAGAGAGAGAGAGATAGTGAGAGAGTATTAGTTAAGAGATTGAGTGAGAGAGTATTAGTTAAGAGATTGAGAGAGAGAGAGTGAGAGAGTATTAGTTAAGAGATTGAGAGAGAGAGAGTGAGAGAGTATTAGTTAAGAGAGAGAGAGGATCACCACGTGAGCCACTGTATCAAATCTTAAACAGAGCTTGTTTCTTCGGGAGAAAAATGTGTGCGTTCCCCTGAAGAGGAAGCGGGATGTTACAGTATGGGTTGGCCGGGTTACGTGGGAGGAGTTACGTGTTGGCCGGGTTACGTGGGAGGGGCTCAGAGTTCATGTCGGTGGCGTTGGCGTAAGCATGTTAGCCCGGCGCGGAGAACGAACGAACGGTTAATATTCAGAGATACAAACATCCACAGAACAGCCCCAGATGCAAACAGTGTGTGCGTGTGTGTGTGTGTGTGTGCGCACAGAACACAGAGCTCACAGAGCTAGCTAGCCCAGAGACAACACTCAAGAGAGACAGGCCCTCAGAGAGAGAGAGAACAGAGAGACAGGTCAAGATGGACAGAGGGGAAGAGAGAGAGAGAGAGAGAGAGAGGGAGAGAGAGACGGGAGAGACTCAGTGGCTTTTAGAAGCTTGACAACCACCAGACAGCCACCATACTATGTCAGTCATGCAATCAAACAGAACAAATGTAGAAGGACAGGAAGAGAGGAGCAGAGAGAGAGGAGAGGAGAGGAGAGAAGAGGAGGAGAGAGCGGAGAGGGGAGGAGGAGAGAGGAGCAGGGAGGAGAGAGAGGAGAGGAGGAGAGAGAGGAGAGAGAGGAGAGGGGAGGAGAGAGAGGAGAGGAGGAGAGAGAGGAGAGGGGAGAGAGAGAGGAGAGGGGAGAGAGAGAGGAGGAGATAGAGGAGAGGGGAGGAGGAGGAGAGATGAGAGGTGGAAAGAGAGAGGAGAGGAGGAGAGGACAGGAGAGGGGAGGAGGAGAGGAGGAGAGAAAATGAAAAGAAAAGACTTGTAGAAGGGTTGCAGGTTGGGGTTAGAGGAGAGAGAGAGAGAGAGAGGAAGGGAGGAGAGGATGAGTGAAAGAGGAGGTGGCCTACCTTGAGCACGATCTTGTTGTCGGAGGTGGGGGTGCGTCCCACCCACAGGGCGAACTTACAGGGGTCTCCCTCCACGTGCTCCGTCACCCCCAGCTCGGAGGTCTGGAGAGAGGGAGCAGAGAGGAGGAGGGGGATGAACCACAGAGAAACACCGTCTCCGGCGCCCCCGACTTAATACTGCGTTCCTTTTGTATCCGCGCTCCGGATTTGGCGCCCGGGACGACGTCATATCCCAGTCGAAAGTTAGCCATTGTTAGCTATTGTTAGCAATGCCAGTTGATAACAACGGACTATGCTATTTTGCACACATGAACACCGTGGCAACATGATAGACGTTGGACAGTACTGTGTGTACGACTGATTTAATGAGACACAAATAAGACAGAAGTGCTACTAAAAAGTCTTATTACAGCT
>NC_140254.1:6817211-6837211 GCF_949987555.1 Borostomias antarcticus
AGGGAGAGAGGGAAGGGAGGGAGAGGAGAGGGAGGGAGAGAGGGAAGGGAGGGAGAGAGGAAGGAGGGAGAGGAGAGAAGAGAGGAGAGTCCCAAATGCTGCCGCAGACAATGATGTCATCCTGGCACAGCCACAGAGACTGGGGAGGGGGGGGGGGGGTGGAGATGGAGGGACTCTCTCTCTCTCTCATCATCCCCCTCTTTCCATCTCTGTCTTTTTCCCTGCCTCTCCGTTTCTCTCTGCAGACGGGGGGGGGGCTCGTTGACTTCCGGTTTGCTTTCGACCGACGCGGTGGCCGACACACATGTGGGAACCCCTCCCTCCCTCATCGACCCCCCCCCCGAGCCAATCAGCACCTACCTGTCAGCTGGATGAGGGCGGAGCCTGTCTGAGCAAACCGCCACGCGTGATCAGTCACCCAGGGATGTCATGCTCGCCCCCCCCCCCCGAAAAATGTGCGGTACGTTCTTTCCTCTGGCCTCAAGAACACAGCCGGCCCAGGTCGGCCCAATCCCAACGCTACGCCAGCCTGTAATCCCCTGCGCTCCTCGTAATCCCAGAAATACCCGTCGATATGGGCTAGGCTAATGGTTTCAAATGGAATGGAGAGGCACTGTGGTGTGGAGCGTGTGTTGTGACGCTAGGGTAGGCTACGCTACGCTAACTTAAAGCTAACTGTAACGCTAGACTAGGTGAGGTTAGGCTATGCTACGCTAGCTAGATAGGCTATGCTACGCTAGGCTAGATTAGGCTATGCTACGCTAGGCTAACTGAAAGAGCCACACGTCCTTCTTGTCCTCCTGCTGTGTGGTTTAGGAGAGGAGCAGGCTTTACTTTGTTTGCTTGTAATCTCCCCGTCTTAACTCCTTCAGACCCCTCTGTGTGAGTGTGTGTGTGTGTGAGGGGGGGTTACGCATCGTCAATGAAGAGGGTGAGTTAGTGGGGGCGGCTAATCCTGAAGTGGTCAAACGTGCGGCCACACACGCCAACCTTTGGATAATTGGAGGAGGCGGGCAGTGAAGGGGGATTAAGGAGACACAGTTTAAAAAGGATGACAAGGATCCGCTAGTTGGTGGACCCTCTTTGAACACACACACACACAGTTGCAGACACACACACACACACACACACACAGAAGGAAGTGAAAAGCCAAGCAACACTCTGTAACCAGCTGAAGTAAGGGTGTGTGTGTGTGTGTGTGTGTGTGTGTGTGTGTGTGTGTGTGTGTGTGTGTGTGTGTTACCTCTCCCTGTTCTGGGCCTGTCCTCAGTGCGCTGGGGGTGTGTGTCCTGTGTTAAGATCCCATATAGAAGTCGAAGATGTACCAGTGCGCCTAGTCCATTCATGACCCTTTTCTCTCTCTCACAAACACACACACACACACAGATAGCCCAGCAGTGGAGGGGAAAGGGGGATATGAGAAAGAGAGGAATGGGAGGGGGGGGGGGGGTGGCAGAGAGGGACTGGTGACGTTCCTCCTCTCCCTCCGAATGTAGACCATCCCTACAGAGACCTCCATACCGCAGTGGCTAGGTCAGGTCACAAACTCAGCTAGTGCGTGTGTGTGTGTGTCATTGAACTCTCACATCATTCATTTTGAGAATGATGACAATAGGCATCGTGTCACGGTCAATCGAGGGTCAAGGCCTGAATGTGTGTGTGTGTGTGTGTGTGTGTGTGTGTACCTCTCTCACTCACAAACACACACTTCAAAGACTGCATGCTTCTGAGGGCTCTGGAAGGTCAAGTGGGCATTAGCACTAATACCAAAGAGCAGTTTACTTACACACACACACACAGTCACAGAGGGAGGAGGCGCGCACACACAGTGGTATAGAGAGTGTGTGTTTGTGTGCGTGTGTTGCTCAGAATGCAACAGTTGGCTGGGCAGAGACAGATGGACAGGGAGGTATGGAAAGCAGGAGAAGAAAGAAGTTCCCAACATACCAACCCTCGGATACACACACGCTCACACTCACAGACGTGCGCGTGCGCGCACACACACACACACGCATACACGTGTGTGCGCGCACACATTCACACATTCACACACACGCGTGCACACACGCACACGCACACACACACACACACACACATGGAGCTAGGGAAAATCAAAATACTTATCCTGAAATGGTTGCAGTCAGCACTCCATTTGGGAACACTGATTTGAAAGCAGCTGTCTGGGGTTGGGAGAGTAACCGGAGCCCCTTCCATGTGTGTGTGTGTGTGTGTATGTGTGTGTATGTGTGTGTGTGTGCGCACGCAAGTATGTGTGTGTAGTCCCCACATTCACCGCATGCCTAGAATTCTTTACCACGGGATGTGCCGGAATGTCCAGAATTCCCAGAGTTCATTCCCAGTCTGGGAAGACGAGAGGACATAAGGCTGTTTATGTCAGGAAACTATGACCTGCCAATCCGCCAGAGCGGGGTGTGTGTGTGCGTGCGGGTTTGTGTGCGTGCGTGTCTGCGCGTCCGGGTGATGGATGCCCGTGTCGCTTTCCTCCGACGGAGACAAAGATGCTGTCATGCTGGCGACGCCATCACCGCCACGCTCCATCATCCGCCACTGGTTCACGCTCTCTCCGTCTCTCTCCCTCAATGGGCCTGTCTGCAGCAATTTATGGTGCCTTGTTCCTCCTTCTCTCCCTCTCTCTCTCTCTCCATCTTTCTCTCCTCTGAACCCTTCTATGTTCCTTTATTGTCTTCCTCTCTCTCTCTCCATGTCCTAACCACTCTCCTCTCTCTCCCTCTCTCTCTCCATCAACCAACTTGTTGATAGTAATTATTTACTAGACAATGTACTCTCTCTGTCTGACACAAACACACACACACACGCAGAGCTTATGGTGCCAGTTACTCTGCCCCTGTTGGCCTAGTTCTGTAACTCTGACCGACATCTCTCATCCCCCGCCTCCGACCTCGTAGGGAGAGATGCCGATTGGTCTTGGGAACGGACAGAGCGATCCTATTGGAGGAGAGGGAGTGATCGTATTGGCTCTGGGCCAGTCTGATCAGTCACAGCTGTGGCAGTAAAACAATGCACTCACTGTGGGTACAGCTGGCACCGACACACACACACACGCACACGCACACACATACAAACGCACGTGTGTACCGACACACACACCATTTTGAAATACAGGATTTTCTAAAGAACAGTGTGTGACTTGTGACCACGCTGTGATAACATTACTGATAGACTACTACATCTGTACATCATTTCCTTATGAAACTGGAATCCCATGTCTCCTTCTCTTCCTCCCTCCATTTCTCCTTCTCCCTCCCTCCCTCCCTCCCTCGTTTTTCCCCTCTCTCGCTCCCGCCGTCCTTGTTTCGCCTGGGGAGCGCCTCCACTCCGCCTCTCCCTCTCTCCGTCCGTCCGTCCAGACCTCTAATAGCAGGGTTGAGGAACAGACTGAAACGCAGGCCAGGGTTACCCCGGCGACCCAAACACAGCAGGGGAGAGAGAGAGAGAGAGAGAGACAGCAGGAGAGAGAGAGAGAGAGACGGAGGGAGGGAGAGAGGGAGGGAGAGAAGACAGCTTGCTGGCAGTGCAGGGTGTTCATTTGCCCGGGCCTTAATGCCACCTGATCCATGTGGAACGACGGAGGAAAAGGGAGAGAGAGCCAGAGAGAGAGGGAGGAAGAGAGAGAGAGAGAGAGGGGGAGAGAGAGAAAGAGAGAGAGAGAGGGAGGTGGGGGGGGGGGGGGGGTAAGTCCATCATATCCATCCTCATATTAACATCTTCTAAACATCTGTTGGTGTACACATGAATTAACATGGTTGCATAACACCCCCCTCCCTCCTGCAGTCAGACCAGTGAGACCGCAGGCCAAGCCAACAGATGGGCCGGGCTTTCAATCCCTGCACATAGTCCCGCCCCCTAAATCCCCCTGAATCAGGAAGTGAGGCTTCAAAAACAGGAAGTGGGAGCGGAGTGAGGAGCTGCTTGCCACACGCTGGCCCCGCCTGGCTGTCTGTTAGGGGCCCCCGCCTGGCTGCCTGTTAGGGGCCCCGCCTAGCTGCCTGTAAGGGGCGCAGCGTGGCGTGACTGTAGCAACACGCGCCGCTGGTCTGCTGATCGTCAAAGATACAGCAGCTACGACAACTGATAAGGTTATATAGGTCAAGATAATTACCATGAAGACTAGGGAGTTGGGACAGAACGCAAGAGAGAGAGAGAGAGAGAGACTAGGGAGAGAACATGAGAGAGAGAGAGAGAGAGAGAGAGAGAGAGACTAGGGAGAGAACAAGAGAGAGAGAGAGAGGGTAGGGAGAGAATGAAAGAGACTAGAGAGGGGAAAATTATTTTGTTGCTTCATTTTTATTTTTTTCCATTTGCTTTGGCAAGGTAAACACATTTCCCTCGCTAATAACGCCCTTTGAATTTAACTGAACAGAGAGAGAGTGAGAGGGAGAGAGAGAGAGAGAGAGAGAGAACTGGGAGTAGAGGTAGAGGAGGGGAGGGGAAAGCTGACGGAGCGTTAGACAGAAAAGAGAGAGAAGTAGGGAGGGAGGGTGGCTTCGTAGATCCCAACTCTGTCTTGCATAATCATCATTACCCTGGCACTATCAGGGAGATGGGCACCTAGACACAGGTAGCCAATCGTTGTTCAGAAGACATAAGATGCGATGTAGGGGGGTTGAGAGAGGAGAGGAGAGAGGGAGGAGGAGGGGGGGAGGGATGAGAGTAGAGAGAGATGGGGAAGGAGATGGAACACAGCTCGTATGGCTGCTTGTGACCTAGATATAACCCAGATAAACCTGGATATGACATGAATATAACATAGATATAACCCAGATAAACCTGGATATAACATGAATATAACCTAGATATAACCTAGAGAGGTCTCTTACCTGCTAACTGAGTCGACACGTCTCCTTTTGGCTCCTTCGGAAGGGAACAGTCTAGAGAGAGAGAGAGAGAGAGAGGGAGAGAGAGAGAGAGAGAGAGAGAGAGAGAGAGGGAGAGAGAGAGAGAGAGAGAGAGAGAGAGAGAGAGAGAAAGACACATTATTATTATCACCCAGTGTAGCATGGTAACCCATGACTAGCCAGACTATGCTACCCAATGACTAGCACATTAACTAGCCAGAGTAGCAAACTAACTCAAAACTTGCCAGTCTAGTGCACTAACTCAGGACTAGGCAGTCTAGCATGCCAACTCAGCTAAGCCATGAACTAGCCAGTCTTAACATGCTAACCCAAGACTAGCCAGTCTAGCACGCTAACTCAGCTAACCCATGACTAGCCAGTCTTAACATGCTAACTCATGACTAGCTAGTCTAGCACGCAAACTCTGCTAACCCAAGACTCATCAATCCAGCACACTAACTCAGGACTAGCCAGTCTAGCACGCTAACTCAGCTAACCCAGGACTAGCCAGTCTAGCACGCTAACTCAGCTAACCCAAGACTAGTCAGTCTAGAAGGCTAACTCAAGACAGTCAGTCTAGCACACTAACACAGCTAACCCCATGACTAGCCAGTCTTAACACGCTAACTCATGACTAGCACGCTAACCCATGACTAGCATGCTAACTCATGATTAAGGCTAATCACGCTAGGTTTCTCATTATGTGGCACTGTACAATATTCCTATTGACACGGAGGAGGAAGTCATCCACGGTTGTTACGGGGTGAGTCAGAGGCTCAGAGCGATCATGTGATCATGTGCTGTAAACATGTAAACAAGCCTGGCTGAGTCAGTGGCACGTGCTCCCGATGGTGAGACACGCTTCCTGTTTACACTGTGACTTCACAGCTGAGAGGTGGGTGATGGGATAGATGGTCAGGCTGTGACTCGGGCTGTTGGGCTGTTAGGTATGCGCACAGACGCACGCACGCACAGACACGCACACACACACTCCCACACATAACAGTGGGCACCTCTCTGAGTAATGCAAGGGGCCTCACGTGCACGCACACACACACGAGACACACAAACACGCACTCCCACACACAACAGTGGGCACTTCTGAGTAATGCTAGGGGCCTCATGTGCATTTTAACACACACACACACACATACACACACACACACACAAGAATGGGGACGGGGAAAAGGTGAAAAAGTAAAAATGTGAAATTCCATCTCCTTAAATTCCAGTCATGGAATTTTTCCTTGACGACAATTTCCAGGTTTTCTATTCTGAGGGAAAGGGCCTGTAAAGCCTCAGTAGTCCAGAGAGAGAGAGAGAGACAGAGTGGGAGAGAGAGATAGAGAGTGGGAGAGAGAGCAAGGGACAGAGAGAGAAAGAGACAAAGAGAGGGAGACCAAACATATCTGACATAGTTGTAATGCTGAGGGTGTCTGCCTCTGCTTCCACAATAGTCAAGAGACCTGGTAATGGTAAATGGACTGCACTTACATAGCGCTTTTTATCCAAAGCGCTTTACAATGAAGGCTTCTCATTCACCCAGTCACACACACATACACACACACCAATGGCGGCAGCTGTGCTAGCCTGGTGCTAGCCTGCTCATTGGGAGCAATTTGGGGTCCAGTATCTTGCCCAAGGACACTTCAACATGTGGACAGGAGGAGCTTGGATCGGACGACCCACTCTACCTCCTGAGCTATAGCCGCCATCAGACCTCATACTGTCTGTCATGGTTCAAAGATACCGCCCGTCGACTTCAATTACAACTAATACCGCAAAATGATCAACAGAACAGTATCGTGATCTCTCAACAAAGTCATTCAAACACAAGCTCAGGCGCGGGGGGGCATGCTGGGAGATAGTTCTGTCCTTCACAGAGAGAGAAAGGAGGTTTTTATGATCCTGCCTGCCTAGCTTACAGACACACGCACGCACGCACACACACACACACAAACATGCAAGCACACACACACGCAAACACCAACAAAGGTCAAAGAGGAAATTACTACAATAATGGCTACCCAGATCCCCCTACGATTCTGGAATACACACCCGCCTCTCCGAACAAACACACGCATGCACACACACACACATCTCCCATTCAGAGGCTAAACAGTGGTTTTACTGTATAATGATTTGGAGTTCACTCTTCTGCTGATGCACACCCCCCCCCCCACCAGCACAAGACCACCCTGACGAGGGGCCCTGCTTCCCCCGGCCTGTTCTCGGCAGACACACTCATCCCTTGAGTCACACACTCACACCCACACACACGCACACACACATGCGGGAGCAGCACACTCACAACCACATAGCATCTCTCGGCTCTACATGACTGTTGTATCGGTCACACAGACGATAACGGAACAGAAGGCTGCAGAGGGGCCGGCCATGTCGTCGACGTCTGTGGGTGACCGGCGTGGTTGGGATGACCGTGACCGGGCCAGAGAGAGTAAAGACGTTCAAACAGTGACGACTAGCTGTCAACACAACACAAAACTCTTTCTCCCCCTCTCTCTCGTTCTCACCTGGGTTATCTACAACCGGCGTCACGGAATTTAGCTGAGAGAGCGAGAGAGAGAGAGAGCGAGGGGGGGGGGGGGCGGATGGGAAGTTAGGAGCTGAGAGTGAGACAGCACTTTCCGACACACAGGAGACCCATGGAGAAAGAGCACAATGGTCTTTCAGGACTTGTCCTAGTTTGGCTACCCCCTTTCTCTCTTCTCTCTCTCTCTCCATCCTTCTCCCACTCGCTCTACAGTGCCTCTTAAAATAGTAGCAAAAAGAGAGCTGCCCCCCCCCCTCCCACCGTCATCTCTCAAAAAGACGGTTGGTGATTCAATTTATCATCCTCAATCCTGATTTATTAGGTCATGACATTATCATAATCAGATGCGTCACTGGTGGGACAGCGAAGATGAAGGGTGACCAGCAGGCGTCCAGCTCCTTATCTGTGTCTGTCTGTCTTTCCTTCTCTCTCTTTAATTACATTACAGTCGTTTAGCAGACGCTTTTATCCAAAGCGGCTTACAATAATTGCATTTAACGTAGGAAAAGCTAATGTTCTACTACTTTCCAGAACTCACAAGTGCGTCTCCTTTCTAAGACAAGTGACTAAGAGCACAATCTAGTGCTGAAAGCAAAGTGCAAGAATAGAAATCTAAAATACAATAGGGGGTTAAGAGGGAGGATCGTGGTAGTACTTCTTGAAGAGATGAGTTTTGAGCCTGCGACGAAAGATGGGCAGCGACTAATTCTCTCTCTCTCATTCGCTGCTCTTCCTCAACTCTTCCCTCCCTCCTGACAGTATAGAAGGTTTGATCCATCCAAACGTTCAGCTGCTCAGTCGTAGTAGTAGTTGTTGTTGTTCATGGAGGCTTTACAGGAATCCGTGAAGGAAGTGGTCGTCAGCAGCACGCAGAGAGAGTGAGCGAACGCACGTCCACTTACCCGTCCTGTCTCTCCGTCTCTCTCTCTACCTGTCCTGTCTCTCTCCATCTGTCCACTTACCTGTCCTGTCTCTCCGTCTCTCTCTCTACCTGTCCTGTCTCTCTCCATCTGCCACTTACCTGTCCTGTCTCTCTCTCTCTCTCTCTATCTGTCCTCTCTACCTGTCCTCTCTGTCTCTCCATCTCTACCTGTCCCGACTCTCTCACTATCTGTCCACTTACCTGTCCTCGCTGTCTCTCCATCTCTCTACCTGTCCTCTCCCTCTCTCTCTCTCCATCTCTCTCTCTACCTGTCCTCTGTCCCTCACTCTCTCTACCTGTCCTGTCTCTCTCTCTATCTGTCCTCTCTCCCATATCTGTCTTTGCCTTGTCCCCCCCCTCCTAGTGAGAGTTAATAGCAGGTCTCAGATTCTTCCAAAGCCCACATCAATTAGCGACCACGCCAGAGTAACGACCGAACACCAGAGAGAGAGAGAGAGAGAGAGAGAGAGAGAGAGAGAGAGAGAGGTGGGGGAGTGGGAGAGCCAACAAGAGAAAGTGGGACAACCTCCTTTCCGACACACGGAGGGCTGAGAGAACGTGTTGTGTGTGTGTGTGTGTACGTGTGTACACTGATTCTGTGCCAGTCCGTAGCCCGCTGCCGGCACCCTCGCATTATCACACAAGGGAATGAGTCTGGGCCCCCGGGACGACACACACCTCCGCTAAAACACAGACAGGCTCCTTTATTTCCCAATCACTCTCACACACGCACGCACGCACGCACGCACGCACGCACACACACACACACCTCCGCTAAAACACAGACAGGCTCCTTCATTTCCCACGGCGGGGGAGCGAAGCCACATGGCGTGCGGCCTGTTAGACGACGCTCCTACGTTTCCCCGTGCCCAATCACACACACACACGTGCGCGCCTCCGCTAAAAGGCAGACACATCTCTCCGTTTCCCTCGATCGGGGAACGACGCCAAGATGACGAGCGTTAAACGGGGTTCCCTCCTACGTCCCCGTCGACGAAGCTTCACCCCATCAGTCCCTGACGACACAGCTAGGTAAGCAGAACCTGAACGCGTGCTGAACATTACTGCTCATCTCCGGCAGCAGCACCAGTGTTGGCCTGGTCTATTACTACTACTGCTGCTGCAGTGTTCAGCTAGCGTTCAGTCCCAAAAGCGAGCGGCTGCTATCGAGGGCTTTTAGAACCCACTACTGAACTGAACACAAGTCTCGCTCGGTCTCAACCTTGAACTGGGGCCCGGGCCGTGTCACTGTGAACCAACACACACAAACACACACACACACACACTACCGAACGGCGTCCGGGCCCGCAGGGAGAGGCGGTGTTACTAGGGATGTCCAGATCCGATCCACGGTATCGGGCCGATGCTGGCCCAGAACGCTGGATCGGGATAGGATCGGAAAAAATAAAAAAGCTCCGATACACACGTCACAGTTGTGCGCCGCGCATTCATCTTCTAATCAACTGTGTGGGGAAAACAGTAGGCTAACGTTACTAGGCAACGTTACTAGGCAGTCGCGTCAATAGGGGATATCTGCAGGTCGCGTGCAAAACTGTGGAAGGAAAAATGTCAGCGGTGTGGGAATATTGCACTCTGCCAGAAGAAAAAAGTGTAACAGCTGAATGCAAGACTTGCAAGCTTGAATGCTGTTCGAGTACTTTACTGTTACTTGAATAAAGGGCCATATTTAATATCCAACTTTAGCTGTTATTTAGTCAGGAGTAAAATAAATAAATAAATATCGGATTGGTATCGGCATCGCAGAAACCCTAAGCCCAGGTATCGGTAGTGAAAAAATGGTATCGGGACATCCCTAGGCGTTACCATGGCAACAGACGAGCAGTGCCCCGGCCCCTCTGGTGGAGCGGAGGTAGAGAAGAAGACGTCCCTCTGGAGGGCTCTACCCCCCCCCCCCCCCCTCTCTCTCCCTCTCCAGCACCCCCCCCCCCCTCACTCAGTGTGACTCTCCCAGTCTATTCAATTAGCTTTTATCGGCATCATAAAAACATTTTCACCCAACATGTTCACATTGACAAAGTATTGATCAGTTGGAGAACATCTCCCTCTCCCCCGTGCACCCTCCTCTCTCTCTCTCTCTCTCTCTCTCTCTCCCCTACACCCTCCTCTCTCCCCTGCACCCTCCTCTCTCTCTCTCTCCCCTACACCCTCCTCTCTCCCCTGCACCCTCCTCTCTCTCTCTCTCCCCTACACCCTCCTCTCTCTCTCTCCCCCATGCACCCTCCTCTCTCTCTCTCTCCCCTACACCCTCCTCTCTCTCTCTCTCTCTCTCCCCTTCACCCTCCTCTCTCTCTCTCCCTCTCTCCCCTACACCCTCCTCTCTCTCTCTCTCTCTCCCCTTCACCCTCCTCTCTCTCTCTCTCTCTCTCCCCTACACCCTCCTCTCTCTCTCTCTCTCTCTCTCTCTCTCCCCTTCACCCTCCTCTCTCTCTCTCCCTCTCTCCCCTACACCCTCCTCTCTCTCTCTCTCTCTCTCCCCTTCACCCTCCTCTCTCTCTCTCCCTCTCCCCCGTGCACCCTCCTCTCTCTCTCTCTCCCCTACACCCTCCTCTCTCCCCTGCACCCTCCTCTCTCTCTCTCTCTCTCTCTCCCCTGCACCCTCCTCTCTCTCTCTCCCCTACACCCTCCTCTCTCCCCTGCACCCTCCTCTCTCTCTCTCTCCCCTACACCCTCCTCTCTCCCCTGCACCCTCCTCTCTCTCTCTCCCCCATGCACCCTCCTCTCTCTCTCTCTCTCTCTCTCCCCTACACCCTCCTCTCTCTCTCTCTCTCCCCTGCACCCTCCTCTCTCTCTCTCCCCCATGCACCCTCCTCTCTCTCTCTCCCTCTCTCCCCTACACCCTCCTCTCTCTCTCTCTCTCTCTCCCCTTCACCCTCCTCTCTCTCTCTCCCCTACACCCTCCTCTCTCTCTCTCTCTCTCTCTCCCCTTCACCCTCCTCTCTCTCTCTCCCTCTCTCCCCTACACCCTCCCTCTCTCCCCTACACCCTCCTCTCTCTCTCCCTCTCTCTCCCCTTCACCCTCCTCTCTCTCTCTCTCTCTCCCCTTCACCCTCCTCTCTCTCTCCCTCTCTCTCCCCTACACCCTCCTCTCTCTCTCTCTCCCCTTCACCCTCCTCTCTCTCTCTCCCTCTCTCCCCTACACCCTCCTCTCTCTCTCCCTCTCTCCCCTGCACCCTCCTCTCTCTCTCTCTCTCTCCCCTGCACCCTCCTCTCTCTCCCTCTCCCCTACACCCTCCTCTCTCTCTCCCTCTCTCCCACACCCTCCTCTCTCTCTCCCTCTCCCCCCTACACCCTCCTCTCTCTCTCTCCCTCTCCCTCTCTCCCCTACACCCTCCTCTCTCTCTCTCCCTCTCTCCCCTACACCCTCCTCTCTCTCTCTCCCTCTCCCCCCTACACCCTCCTCTCTCTCTCCCTCTCCCCCCTACACCCTCCTCTCTCTCTCTCCCTCTCCCCCCTACACCCTCCTCTCTCTCTCCCTCTCCCCCCTGCACCCTCCTCTCTCTCCCTCTCCCCCCTACACCCTCCTCTCTCTCCCTCTCCCCTGCACCCTCCTCTCTCTCTCCCCCCCCTGCACCCTCCTCTCTCTCTCTCCCTCTCTCCCCTGCACCCTCCTCTCTCTCTCTCACCCATGTACCCTCCTCTCTCTCTCTCCCCTGCACCCTCCTCTCTCTCTCTATCTCTCTCTCTCTCCCCTGCACCCTCCTCTCTCTCTCTCTCTCCCCTGGACCCTCCTCTCTCTCTCTATCTCTCTCTCTCCCATGCACCCTCCTCTCTCTCTCTCTCTCTCCTGGGCCCTCCTCTCTCTCTCTCTCTCTCCTGCTCCCTCCTCTCCCTCTCTCTCCCCCCTGTTCCCTTCTCTCTCTCTCCTGTCGCCTTCTCTCTCTCCCGTCGCCTTCTCTCTCTCCCTCTCCCTCCCCTGCTCTCTCTCTCCATCCAGAGGGAAGAGCATCCACTAACACACAGTCCTGATGTTTACCTGAACCTTCCTAATCTGCTCTTTAACTCCCATACACACGCTAATCCTGGGGAATACCCCTGGTGGATTAGATCAGGTTATTGCGTAATCCAATGAACTCTCACCTCTAACACACCTAATGTTGTCACCACCACACACACACACACACACACACACACACACACACACACACACACACACACACACACACACACACACACACACACACACACACACACACACACACACACACACACACACACACACACACACACACTGTAGTATCACCTAACTGCTCCCTCTCTCTGTGGTGTTGACCCCCCGTTCGGGGCGGCTGTAGCTCAGTTGGTAGAGCGGGTCGTTCAATGATCGAAGGGTCAGTGGTTCGAATCCCAGCTCCGACTGTCCACATGTCAAAGTGTCCTTGAGCAAGACACTTAACCCCAAATTGCTCCCAATGAGCAGGTTAGCACCTTGCATGGCAGCTACCGCCATTGGTGTGTAAATGTGTGTGTGAATGGGTGAATGAGAGGCCATTGTAAAGCGCTTTGAGTGCCGCTAAGGTGGAAAAGCGCTATATAAGTGCAGTCCATTTATCATTTACTTTCTTCCTCTCATGGTTGAACATCACTCCTTACCTCTCTGTATCTCTCTCCTCTCTCTCCCTTTATCTCCTCTCTCCCTCCATCTCCTCTCTCTCCCTCTATCTCCTCTCTCTCCCTCTATCTCCTCTCTCTCTCCCTTTATCTCCTCTCTCTCCCTCCATCTCCTCTCTCTCCCTCTATCTCCCCTCTCTCTCCCTCTATCTCCTCTATCTCTCCTCCCCCTGCTTTGATCTCTTCCTTCCTCTCCTGCTCATCTGAACCCTCTTTATTCCCTCTGCTGCACCAAAATACTGCAAAACACACAGAATACTGCACTCTATTCATCCTTCCCTCTATCCATCCTTCCCTCTATCCTTCCCTCTATCCATCCTTCTCTCTCTCTATCTTTCTCTCTCTCCCTCTCCCCATGCCCTCTCCATCTTAATACTTTCATCTCTGCCTCTCCCCACCTGGAGAGAGAGAGAGAGAGAGAGAGAGAGAGAGAGACTGTGTACCTCCACAGTGAAGAGGGGCTGAATGTAGGTCAGCATGACCTTAGTGTTACTCAACTAACATCAGACAGAGAAAGAGAGGGGTTGGCAGGAATGAAAGAAATGTAATGGCAAAACAGAGTGAGTGAGAGAGTGTGTGTGTGTGTGTGTGTGTGCGCGTGCGCGTGTGCGCGCGCGAGTGAGGAGCAATGACTGTATCGTGAACCCTCCCTGTGCTAACCACATGATGTCCGAGTGTCAAGATAGATTAACCATGAGTCTATCTCAACATCCAACACACACACACACACACACAGTACACTACACACACATACTCCCTGCTGCTCAGTCTGTGAACTCTGGACTGTGCTGACCGACCGGTACCGCCCCTCTCTGGACTGAACAGTGACTCGGTTTCCGGGGGAAGCAGCCTGCATCCAGATTCTACTGACTACAGCCCTGATCATCATCTTAGCTGCGTGCTACGGGCCTGTACTGGGACTGGTCTGGGCTACGGGCCTGCACTGGGACTGGTCTGGGCTACGGGCCTGTACTGGGACTGGTCTGGGCTACGGGCCTGTACTGGGACTGGTCTGGGCTGGAAGGCATCGTAGCGCTACGTTCATCGTAGCGCTACAATGAACGCCGTAGCTTACGATGAACGTAGCGCTACGATTCCTCTGGGAAACTCAGCCCAGTACTGTGACTGGTCTGGGCTACGGGCCTGTACTGTGACTGGTCTGGGCTACGGGCCTGTACTGGGACTGGTCTGGGCTATGGGCCTGTACTGGGACTGGTCTGGGCTATGGGCCTGTACTGGGCTATGGGCCTGTACTGGGAC
Source organism: Borostomias antarcticus (assembly GCF_949987555.1). NCBI lineage: Eukaryota > Metazoa > Chordata > Actinopteri > Stomiiformes > Stomiidae > Borostomias > Borostomias antarcticus. Next base: position 6,831,454 of record NC_140254.1, read on the forward strand.
TGGTCTGGGCCTCTGTGAGTGGCCTGTGGGCTGGCTGGCCCGGGGCCTCTCTGGCCAGGACGAGGCCTGTGTGTCCAGGGACCTCTATCAGTGATCTCCATCTCCAGGATCAATAACCATTAGCCTGGCCTGGCTTGCATCAGATCTGCAGACCACCACACACACACAGGCTCAATGGGCCTGACTCAGAACTCTGGATCAGGTTACACACACACACACACACACACACACACACACACACACACACACACAGCGGCCTGGAGGGGAGCACGGCCCATTCAGACAGACAGGCCGTCTGGCCAGGCCAGCTCTAGCGGGGACGCCATGTTGTTTTCTTACAGCATTCCATTCATCCATTCGTCCATTCATGAGAATATGTGGATCCTGGATGTTCTCTCTTGAACTTTCAGCGTGTTAAGTTGAATATTTTTGGCACTCTGTCGTCGTTCAATATTGTCCTGACTGGGGCAAACAAACACGAATGCCAGGGAGTTACGCAATCAGCGGCAGGATATCATCGTAGCTAATGTTTTCTGGTTGAAACCACACAATGGCTACATTTTTCTGACCGTGCCGATCGAGTTCTCTTCTCTTTCAGCGTTACAGGGGAGGCGAGAGAACGAGCCAAGACCGGTGTAGTCTGGCCGGGTCATAGAAGACTGGTGTAGTCTGGCCGGGTCATAGAAGACTGGTGTAGACTGGACAGGTCATAGAAGACTGGTGTAGACTAGACAGGTCATAGAAGACTGGTGTAGTCTGGACAGGTCATAGAAGACTGGTGTAGACTAGACAGGTCATAGAAGACTGGTGTAGTCTGGACGGGTCATAGAAGACTGGTGTAGTCTGGACAGGTCATAGAAGACTGGTGTAGTCTGGACAGGTCATAGAAGACTGGTGTAGTCTGGACAGGTCATAGAAGACCGGTGTAGTCTGGCCGGGTCATAGAAGACTGGTGTAGTCTGGACGGGTCATAGAAGACTGGTGTAGTCTGGACGGGTCATAGAAGACTGGTGTAGTCTGGACGGGTCATAGAAGACTGGTGTAGTCTGGCCGGGTCATAGAAGACTGGTGTAGTCTGGCCGGGTCATAGAAGACTGGTGTAGTCTGGTCGGGTCATAGAAGACTGGTGTAGTCTGGACGGGTCATAGAAGACTGGTGTAGTCTGGACGGGTCATAGAAGACTGGTGTAGTCTGGACGGGTCATAGAAGACTGGTGTAGTCTGGACGGGTCATAGAAGACTGGTGTAGTCTGGACGGGTCATAGAAGACTGGTGTAGTCTGGACGGGTCATAGAAGACTGGTGTAGTCTGGACGGGTCATAGAAGACTGGTGTAGTCTGGACGGGTCATAGAAGACTGGTGTAGTCTGGACGGGTCATAGAAGACTGGTGTAGTCTGGACGGGTCATAGAAGACTGGTGTAGTCTGGCCGGGTCATAGAAGACTGGTGTAGTCTGGACGGGTCATAGAAGACTGGTGTAGTCTGGACGGGTCATAGAAGACTGGTGTAGACTGGACAGGTCATAGAAGACTGGTGTAGTCTGGACGGGTCATAGAAGACTGGTGTAGTCTGGACGGGTCATAGAAGACTGGTGTAGTCTGGACGGGTCATAGGAGACTGGTGTAGTCTGGACGGGTCATAGAAGACTGGTGTAGTCTGGACGGGTCATAGAAGACTGGTGTAGTCTGGACGCCGGCCATGCCTGTCTTTGACTTCACTCTAGTAGGCTGTAAAACTTGATGATGAATAAGTCACTACAGAACACTCCATTCCTAGACTAGAGGATGGAGAGAGAGTGAGAGAGAGAGAAAGAAAGAAAGAAAGGGGTGGTGGGGGCTGGCGGGGAGAGAGATTAAAAAAGGAGAAAGGCAGAGAAAGGGGCGAAAAAAAGGAGAAAGGAAAGAAAGGAGAGAAAAGTGTAGCCTGTGGCAACACAGTCAGTCAGACCTGAGCGTGTCAGAACACGGCCGGCGGGTCGGGAGACAGGAAGTCAGAAGGAAAACAGAGGGTCGGGGCCAAAAGTTATGCTCATCCCACTACTATTGTACAACAATGTCAAGGTGGGCTATCCTTTACCTGTGGGACTCATTATGGGATACTGTGAGGATAATAGATGAAGATGAGGGTGAGATGAAGGCCTCACAGCCTTTCCCGCACCTTGACGTGTGCTCATTAATGAAGTGGTCCACTTTCATTTTCAGAACGGCTAGTGTCACCGTGGTCTATTTCTGAGATGAAGTAGGCCTGAGAGCTGAGACAGAGGGCTATGGGAGGCTTGAGTCTATTCTGACCACACACACACACACACCTGCCCGCCCACCCACAATGACGCAATAGACCTCGTCAATCACAGCTCCGTCGCCTGCCGTGACCAGCAGGGTCACCACTCAGCTGGTTGCCAGGCACTTTCGGGAGGCTGCTGAAACATTGCAGTGGCATCCCATAATAGTCAGGCTCCTACACTCACACCTCAGCCAGACTAACATGAGAATATATATGACCATTAGTGACATATATATCTCTAATGGTCATGGAACAACACTGATACTAGCGAGCCTGTTGGGATTGAATGGCTGGGTAATGGTATAACCGCAGAGGAGTGAGTTCAAGTGGGCGAGGCCCATAGAGAGCTGATTGCCTCGGGAGGAGAGGGAACGAGGTCATCATCACAGATGACCTGGCCTGAGCTGCAGTAGTCGTGAGGAAGTGGAGCTTCCTCCCCGAGTGCGTTATTATCTATCCACTCTGAAGCCTACAGGCCAGGCCTAGACCAAGACCAGCCAGCTGGAGACAGAGGGCACGTCCTAATACTTTATAGAGGTTTCCTTTCCCCAGCACCTCCCCCTGATGTGGAGTATCCGAGTGTGATATTGTGCGTGCCAGGGTGCGTAATGTTGCTCAAGGCCAGGATGCTTTTCAGTAAAAACAAATCAAATTCCTACTTTCCTAACTCCTTATGTTCACCCGGTGGAGCCAACAGTATTCTGACTGTGCAACACGATCAATTACCAGTACCACCATATGATTTGTTTTATCAATCTAAAGGGGTTCTGGGTCAGTGGGTTTAGTTAGTCAATGAAAAAACGTGAAATCTATGAAATGCTTGACTATAGAATAATCTATCTGCCAGCAATCTGGAACTCACTAGTGGGAACCAGTGGGGAATCAGACGAGGGAATTTTAGTAAGCAGATGTTCTCCTTCTATAAATCATTGTAGGCCAATATTGATTGCAGGACATCGTCGCTAGGAACGTTAGCTAGCCTACTAGTTAGCTAGGCCTATCATTAGCAAATACATTACACATAAATTGGTCGATATTAACTTGTAATATTGATACATTTCTAGACTAATATAGAAACATCGACGAGAATAAAAACGCGAATCTTTGGCGTGATACGGGCCCGTGTATAGGAATCCATTATATAGCTAGCAGTACACAGACATGGCTAGCTAGCTACCAATCTTGTGCACACCCAGGGAGGACAGATGCTTGCCACGCCATGGCATTGTTTACATAGCACGCTCGATTGTGTTCAAATTTGACTGCAGACAGTCACGATGAACTATAAATATTTTTACCAAAAACTGGCCAACGTTTTCTTCCATACACATTAATTGGCTATACGTTTTACCAGCAATCCGACAGTGGGCATATTGAGCTACCATTAGCTTGATTTCTCCGTTAGCTGGGCAGTCTCGCTCTGGCTAGCTAGCTAGTGTATGATCACTCCATTAGGTTAACAGAGCCGCCCCGCGGTGCACCTAGTTGTCAAAATAACATTCGAGCCCCATCTCACCGAAGCAAAGAAATCGCAATTCTTTACAATGCCGTAATGCAAGAGAAAAATGAGCACTGTCACCTATCTGTTTTGAAAAGTTTATTCGTTTCAAAACAAAGTTGTTGGTAAATAATCTAGACTCCGGACCTTTCCGCCCTCTGTCTGGCTCGGTTATGTGACGGATTATTACCAGTTTTCAACAAAACGAATGGCCGTACTCACTAGGTGGTGACGTTAGCGTTAGCTAGCTAACTCAACTATGGCCATTGTACGTTTATTATTCGTGTATTTTCTAAATCAGTTGTATACACAGAATACAGGGGACATGTGTTTGCAATCTAATAACCAGTCTGCTTTTCGACGTATATGGGTTCATTTTATCGTTAGCACTAGCTAGATGCGGCCAAGTCAGCTACCTAGCTAGCTAGGCTACCTCCAGATTTATGGTTGTCTAGCAAGCGTCGTGATTGCCAGCAGCCTTGAATGACTAGCTAATGCTAACATTAGCTAGCTGGTAACATATCACTGGCTGGGTAATAAATGCACGATGTCTTTCACCGCACCATTATTTTGGCATAATAACCCACTTATTTGAGATCCATTGTCCGGGCGACAGTTACGAAAATGTTTAGATTAGGAGAAAACCTTCCCCACCCTACGGTGCGCCCGAAAAAGAGACTACCCAATCTGGAACAATGTCCCCCATGTCGCCCCGACGGGAGCGGCTCTCTTGACACTGATCGGCCCGATCGCACCCTCTCGTTTTCAGGCTTACCAGTCTTGAAGAACGCCGCTATGTCGGCAGCGTCCTTTGACGTCTCCTCCGCTCCTTCGCCAGAGCTCATGGTTGCCGAGCTGGAATCGGAGCCAAATTCCCAATGTAGATCTGTATTCCTCTCAATATGTCTAGACGGCCAAAATATGCTCTATCCTGGTAAAAATCGTCAGCAGAGACACACGAACGGATAGGATCTGTCCTGGATGTGCCATCAGCAAACCTCCATCTTGGGTAATACAAATGAACAGCCGGCCGCCGGTGCTTCCTCCGAGAGGAACCGATAGGAGAGGTGGCTGTAGACGAGAGGGGGCAGTGGGGCACGGGAGGGGCTGGGTCGCAGTTCGGTGAATCTCCGGGAGCTTTCGGAAACGAGTAGACAAGAGGGTGATCACGGAATGACACCACAGTGTATAAAACAACACTGAGGATCACGCTATTTTGCGTTCAGTGCACGAACCTAGTTTGTCGATTCTGTCTAAAATTCACCATAATGTCAATGCTGCAGCTCGAGTCAGCTATTTTTAAGTGTGAAGTGAGCAAGGGGGGAAATCTGCTCCTGGAAATCTATATAGGCTGATCTACAGATTATCCATCTATCCAAATTATCATATAATCAAACCCAGTCGGCTAATGAGCAAATGAGCCAATGGCAAGTAGGTCTATGAAGACAATGGCTGGGAGACGACTTAATCTAGTGGTGAAAAGAGAGAGCCCGTGAAAGATGGTCAAGCCCCTTCAGGTTAGCGCACGACTCTGTTTATTACGGTAATAAACTCTGTTTATTACTCTGTTTATTACGCAGGCCTGTGCAAAGACATAGCCTAGGCTATGGAAGGGCAGAGGCCAGCCTCACAAAAACCAAACCTAAGCCCTCTGATGAGGATTCAGAGTTAGGGTGTTACACGAGTTGCCTCTTTTTCGTAGGTACAGTGCCCATTTTAATAAAACAGCTTAAAACTTTTCAAAAACACACCATCCAGGAGGACACTGTGAGTGAGATTACCCCCTCTGCGCAATTCTCTACACATGCCTGCTCAACCTGTTGTTAAATTGGTTGGAGCACTGTAGAAATTATCATTATGGCCTACTTATTTGATTATTTCTGACTCAGACTGACATGGTGATTGGTCGCACATGAAGGCTATACATTCCTTATGGTAGCCTTATGGGACTGAGGACTGGCTTTATGATGCCCCCTAT
>NC_140254.1:6842211-6869711 GCF_949987555.1 Borostomias antarcticus
GAAAGTGTGAGGGAGGTGTAATAGGATCAATGTGACTCGGGGAAATCTAAGTGATCCTTCAGGATCAGACCACGGGAACAGACGCGTGACTTTAGTGACTGCAGCACTCGGGGAACACGACTGTCCCAAAATGGACAGCTGAGCTTGCGCCCACAGGCCCTGTTACCAGGGTTTAGTTTAGTCTTTTATGGGCCTAGCTTACCTCCACTGGGGGGGGAGTGGATGATTCGGTATAATATTTTCAGTCCACACACGTGCACACACAAGCACACACGTGCACACACACGTGCACACACACGTGCACACACACACACACAACTCTGCCTGTGACCTCTGCTTCGTGCGAACGCAGCTTCTCTTACCTGCGTCGCATCAAAAATCAAACTAAAACTAGGGCTGCGAGCAGCATTGAGCGGGCCCTCGCACCCCACGCGTGTCGGGGTGCGGCGCCGTTAAAGGCTGTGCTATTTCGGTGTCCAGTACTGAGAGAAACTTCCTGTCACCAGTAGGTGGCGCTCTAAGTGTGACTCAATACCGATGCATAGATGTGTTCAGGACGGTACCTTGATGAAGCTTGAGAAATGTTGAGTAAGTCGGATAATGTATGTAGGAGTTATGATGACTTCCTGCTTGACCTGTAGGCGGCGCTATAAGTATGACTCAATACTGACCTACAGATGTGTTCAGGATGCGACCTTCATCAAGCGTGAGCAATTTGGAGTAAATCGGATGACGTATGTAGGAGTTATGAGGACTTCCTGTTTCACCAGTAGGTGGCGCTGTAAGTGTGACTCAATACCGACGCATAGATGTGTTCAGAAGGTGACCTTCATGAAGCGTCAGCAATTTGGTGCAAATCGGATGATGTATGTAGGAGTTATGAGGACTTCCTGTTTCACCAATAGGTGGCGCTATAAGTATGACGCAATACTGACACATAGATGTGTTCAGGACAGAACCGTCATGAAGCGTGAGATATATCGGACAAATTGGATAATGTATGGAGGAGTTATGAGGACTTCGTGTTTTTTGGCGAAATGTCAAACTTTGGCGGGGCGCCACGGCAAGGGTGTGTGGTGAAAACTGGGGCTCGCCATTTTAAACTTTCCAGGGGGCGCTCTTGAGCCGTTTTGCCACACCCATTTCCGTCACCCATGAATTATCCAAATTTTTCGCCGGGACTGACGTATGGGCAAAGTTGCATCCGTTTTCATCGATGTTTAGGCCGCCAAAAAGGCATTTGTTTGGGGAGAAGAAGGAGAAGGAGAAGAATAATAATAATCCTTCGAGTTTCAATAGGGCCTCGCACCACCAGTGCTCGGGCCCTAAAAAAACAGCAACCTGGCCCTGTTGGCCATCAACAAACACAGGACGAAGGCTTTGGATGTCCAGTGCATCATTGATATGTTTGCCTCCAACCACAACAACCGGCGGATTGTGCTCCTTTGAAAACGTCAATGGTGAGTTTGGATATATTTTTTAATAATAGCCTAGGATCGATTTGGAAAGTGTGCTGACCCTCGTTTGTGTGGCCTTTGAGGCACAGGCTGTTGTGTGCCGTCTCTCTCTCTCTCTCTCAATTCAACTTTTTAATGCTGCCACTGAGCGCGTGGTATTTCTAGCTGGAGAGTGTGATATTCTAGTGTGCATATTCACATTGAAATTCTGACATTGCGCCACTGGTCTGGCATGAGCTCTCTAGTGCCCCCAAAACTGAAGTGTTGTAAAAGCTCTGAATACTGTGAATGCTGAGTGCTCTGGAGGGCGTATGAGTGCGCATAACAAAGGGACAAACATTGTGTTATTTATTTATTATCGTCTTTCATTGAAAACATGTATTGTTTACAGCTTTTTTCTCAACAAGCATAATTATTTTCAGCACAACACTGAAAAGTGGTCCAAAGTGCCAAATTAGCCTGCGCCTGCGCAATATATATATATTCGTATCATAGCAACCACAGACGCTACTTTTGATAGTTAGCTTCTACCACTGTGCGATTAGTTTAACCATTATCGTTTCCTATACGAAATGGATGTTTCCCAAGAGGCGAAAACAAAACCGCTTTCCACTTTAAGTGTATTCAGTTACATCCCGCCAAGAAGAACCGAGTCAAAAGAAAATACCTACTTTAATAGTGGGTCCAAGGTATGCAGCTTTAGCCAAGCCAGCCAGGTCGACAGGCTGCTCTTGCTAAGTTAGCTAACGTTAGACTAGCTATGTAGGAAGCTGGGTCCACATAACAGCAGCCAAGACAGTTTTAAGCAGTTGTAGAATGTTTGTAATTCTAGAATGTCTCTGTGTTCTAAAACGTCTTGAAGATTCATCATGTCTTTATGGTGCATTCGTTTGTGGTCGGAGGTGGCAAGTCACAAGTGGCAAAATACCTACCTCCGACCTGTGTGCATTCGAGCTATATACCATTATATCACAGTTACCTAGTTATATCTATATACCATTATATCACAGTTACCTAGTTATATCTAGTGCATTCGAGCAACTGGGGGCTGAGAAACATCCGAATTTGCGACGAGGAAGTGCGAGTTCATGCGGTGTTTTATTTAATCATTTCTAGCAAGTCGAAATTTGCCACCTCCCAGTTATAAACGAATGCACCATTAGAACTAGTTTTAGAACCGAGGAAGGCATTTTCAAAACAAACATTATTCTAATTATTAGAGTAGGCCTACTAAGTACTAGTACTCAACTGTCATTCATCCCAACATTTATTCTTCCAACAACAAAACCTGCTCTGGCCAGCCAGCTAGTGCCAATGGGACCGGCAGTAGTCTATTTTGGGGTCTAGCAAGCTATTTCTGCACTTATCATAGACTGCGGCTCTGGATCACCTGGGGGACTGATAAGGCTTGGACAGCCAGGCATATGTGATGGGGAATTGGAGCCGAACCTGATAGCCTACATTCCTCAGGCCAATTTCAACCTCCTATTACTTTTGTTAATAGTATGATTGTGTCCGTCGTAGATAAAGGAGTTGTTATACAATCACTGTGTTATACTACCACAATGTAGCCTTCTGCCTCTGTACTGTATGTTACTCACAGGCCCAGGAGATCTCCATGTATGACTGCATGTACCGGCGGGCTGAAGGATATGATAACAAGCTGCACCGGGACGACAGAGAATATGCCAACGGCAGAGGGCTGGACCTGTACACCGAGGTAACTGCCAACCCAGAAGCAGGCTTCACAGCACAGATGTGAAACAAGAGGATTTATTATTCCAGTTCTATGGGTGAAGGACGGTTGTTGGCTGTTTCCCATGCTGTATCTCTGTGTTAGAGTATCCCACCTGTGCCCCCCTCCCCCCCGCCTCCGCCCCCCCGAGCAGCCAAGCTCAGCCTACAATCACCGCCGAGAACAAAGAAAGGTCCTTAACCCTGAAAGTACAGTGCCAACATTACGAATATTAATTGGATTTTCCCTATATTACTCGAAAGTTTCAGCAGTTTCTCCGCTTTCATGAAGTGTTGGAATGTTGGAATTTTTTTAGATTTTTCTAATTTAGATTTTTAAAGATATTTTTTTAAAGATATTTTTACAATTTTGCAGGTGACGCGGCGTATTCAAAGGGTTAACCTGCCTCAGCTTGGTGCAGTATAGATGAGACCCCCCCCGCAGGGCAAACAGGTACCAGAGCATCTGCAGCAGACAGGTGTGCTGGTCGTTACGTTGGAGTGCATGTCCGTAGCCGGCAAACGGGTGCCAGCGTGTGTGTGTGGAGGTAGTTAACTCTAATTCGGATGGACTCCTTCCAGGCTGTCAGGTTGAAAGTGTGCTGGTGTAATTATACATGTCAGGGAAGCAGCCAGAAGAGTTTCTGGGTCGCTGGAACCACAGAAGAAGGCTGAGCTAGGAGGCACGGACAGCTACGGTTTTAATTACAGCTGGAAGTGTCACCTCCCCCCTGGGAGTAATCCTAGGGTGAACGGCAGCTCATAACTGGGGAACTCGAGGGGACGTTCGTCCGGATTAAAGACCCTCTCAAAAAACAGAAACTCAAGACAGTAGTAGTTACAGGTGTGAAGCTGAGAGAACGACCGATCATCGGAGGTGTAGTGAGGGGACAGGAATTCATCTGAAGTGGCACAAGTTAAGAAAATAGGGATCTCTCTCTCTCTCACTCTTTCTCTCTCTCTCCTTCCCCTCCTCCTCCCCCTCTCTGTCAGGAGTCCAGCAGACCTATGCCAGTGCTGTCCTCGTGGGAGTATGGCAGACGCCGGCCTCCTGCCATCTACGAGCCGGGCAGACAGTACGCCCGCGTGGCCCACATACGAGCAGAGTTCTTCAGGAAGAACGGCATCACCAGGAACGTGGAGGAGGGATACGGATCTGTCGTCCCTGTTTGAAACACAACCCTCCCCTCACGGGAGAAGAGAGAGCTTTAATCAGTGTGAATATGCTGCGTGTTGTGTGAAATGGTACAGGGATCATTTCAAGATATAGAAGACTGTACAGATGAACCTATACTTTATTAGAAGATATAACATTTATATGTACTGTACAAAGTATATTACTTAATATCTTTTGAAAAGAATGCTGAGATATTGAAACTTGTAGGAGATTATACTGATAGTGTAATTTTCTGGCCCATATGTTTTTACATACAGTACAGTGTTCTACTAAAATCCTGACTTGTGTTGTAATAACTTGCTCAACTATTCACTATCCTCCACACTGACACCAAGACGCGGACTCAGAGAAGATCCATTTATATACAAATGTTTAATGAATAAGAAAGTGATGGCAACAGAACATTCAGACACTTTCCTGTTGAATTTGTTTCATGTTCATAATAAAAAAGTCATTTTTTCCCTCAGAATCCTCCTCTTGAATCCCATGGCTTGACTGAGACGGAAACACTGCACCAAGGCTATAAATATAATGTACAGAGTTTGGCAAATTATCCTCCCAGTTGGCACCAAAGACTATGACAATAACTATTCTAATAATCTGTTCTGCTGCCAGCCATGCATCCACCCATGAACAGTCTTCTGATGTGCTAGCTCGGTATGCTGAACTACTACAGTATGGCCCTGCGTTGCACAACGCAGCTAATGAACCAACTGTAGGGACAGGTGACCGCAGATCCCGGGGGTTGCGCTGTCCGCCGGTCCGAGCGCTGTGGTCTTTGCTCCCCCGGCATGGTAGCTCTCGGGGTCTGGAGGTATGTAGCTCTGTGCTCTACTGTGGGTGGCGCGGGGGGGGGGGGGGGGGGGTCTACAGCTGCTGTCCATCTGTGTCCTTAGGGTTGAAACGGTTGCCGTTTATGGTCTAACAGCCTGATGGTTGAGTAGTTCTATGGCAGCTCTGCATGTGTGCACGTTTTCAAGTCCCGAGTCCCTGTGTGTGTGCATGTGTGTGTGCGTGCGTGTGTGTGTGTGTGTAAAACGTTCAAGGCATCACCGTCCCCTGTGAGAGGGATCTGGTCATCTCTGTGTGAACGAAGTAGGTCTTCAGCTCTCCCTTGCCCTTAACGTTGATGATGCCGCGGCAGGAACACACGTACCCCAGAGCCGACAGGATGTGACTCGTCTCCTCTGTTACCTGTGGACCAGACACGAGCCACGGTGGAACATGTACAGTCCTGTAAGAGTACATTCAGGGTGCCCGCGCACATTAAATAGCATTAAAAAGTATGGAATTTACAAATATGAAATAATGCCTTAAAAAGACTTGAAAAGGTATTGAATTTTGGTGACATTCTTGAAAATTGTGCTCGGATTGAAAATTGTGCTCGGAAACACTTTTTCCAAATAATGTCCGTTATTAATTAGGCCTACCGGTATTATTATTAACATTGTAAGCGTCGTAATTACTATCATTATTAATAATATAGCGTGGCGGAACCAATGCGAAGCTTGCATGCCCGGGGGAAACAAATCAAGTCGACACGGAGAAGCCCGACGCGCGAAAACTACGGCTAAAAACAAAAACAAGTTTGCGTTTCTGGGCTAGCTAGCTAGCTACTACGTTAGTAGACGTGAAGTTAACGGAAAGTAGTAGCTATGGGGAAATGCAAGTTCAACGAGACATGGATGGACAAAGTAGCTTATCGAATGTGGCTGAAACCAGTGGTAGACCATATTTTTGAGGCGTATTGCACCTTGTGCAAAAAGCGTATCCAGCTAGGAACCATGGGACAGGGAGCATTAGATTCCCATGCGAAGTCAACAAAACACTGTGACTCAGTTAGAGCCAAGGAAAAAACCCCTTCAGTGGCTACCACTTTCACACCAGCTAACGTTACCCAGCTACCGGTAGGCAATGCACCCGAAACAGCTGCAGCTGAGGCTAATGCTAGTCAGCGTACTTTACCGGTAGTTCCTACAACTGCACGACCTAACGTTGTCGTTGAGGGTATAAGGAGAAGTTGGCGCAACTTGCTCTCCTTGACAAAGAGATTGCTGCCAAGAGTGCAGAGCTCAGGAATTGACTTTTTCTATTTTGTTTACTCTTACTGGTGAATCGCTAAAGAGACTGGACTGTTCTGTTTCTTCTTTGTTTACAAGTAATAAATAAAAATGAACACACTGAAATTCAAGGATTTAATTTTTTCTTTGTCGGTCGGGCTGTGAAATTTGGCCGGGATAGGTATTAATTTTTGGGATTAATGGTCTTGAAAAGGTATTAAAAAGTCTTGAATTTAACTTGAAGAAACCTGGGGGCACCCTGACATTACATCGGGCTGTTTGATAACTGGGAAATGCCATGCGTCAGTCTGTGGGCGGAGCAGCTAAAGGTTTCTGCACATGGCCCCAACCAACGCCAACCAGCACCCAACATTCTAAAGTTGGCAGTTGTGAGAATGCTGGAAGTTTAAAATTCAGCTGCAAAATCCATGCAACCGACGCAAACAGTTACCAACGAACACGGCACACTGATCCGACGCCGGTGTGGGTTGACGTTGGTTGGGGCAGTGTGCAGACACCTTTAGACGTCCTGATCTCACCTGTATTTTCCCCAGAACCCCGGTGCTCTCCATCCTGCTGGCCACGTTCACGCTGTTCCCCCAGATGTCGTACTGAGGCTTCTGTGCCCCAATCACCCCCGCGATCACCGGCCCGTGGTTTATCCCTAACCAGGAAGAAGAACCAGGAAGTTAACCCAAGTAACCAGGAAGTTAACTATTTTAATCGCAATGCTTTATTGGCATGACGAGAAAAAAAGCAAACATATCTCCCACACATTATGCACGGACGCTACCCAGGTCTGATCAGGCATGTGGATGGTCTCTCTTACCGACTCTCAGTCTGAATTCGTTGAAGGAGTGTCTGTTGATGACTTCCAGTTTGCCGACCAGAGCGAAGGCGAATTCCACCATGGTGCCGATATGCATGTACTGTCTGTCATGCTCCTGAGAGACAGAATCATTGTATGAATGGTAGCCTATGCATGGAATGCATGTAGTGTGTGTGTGTGCGTGTGTGCGTGTGTGTGTGTGTATGTGTGTATGTGTGTTTGTGTGTGTTTGTGTTTGTGTGTGCACGCACGCCTGTGTGTGCAGCAGTGCTCGTGTGCCTACCATACCTGTGTGTATTCAGGTTCCGGTGTGGCCGGCATGTAGGTGTGTGTGTGTGTGTGTGTGTGTGTGTGTGTGTGTGTGTGTGTGTGTGCATGTGTGTAAGCAAGTGCCTACCATACCTGTGTGAATTCAGGTCCCGGTGTGGCGTTGAGGCCGGTGGCCGCCATGTAGGTGCTCCCGATGGTCTTGATCTTCTCCACGCCGCTGAACTTGGGTTTGGACAGCAGCTGGACACACCCAGGAAATGCATCATTCTCACAGTGAACGACCAGAGCCACACTGTGACAGTGACACACACAGGCTCGGAATACAAACACATTGTGGTGGCAGGCAGGTAAAGATGTCTTCATGTCACCTCATCAAAGTCCGCTATGATCTCGTTGAGCAGACGGAGACACTCCAGCCCCTCCTTGTTGACGTCGGACTCTGTGTAGAACTCCTTGAAGTCGGGGATGGAGGCGAACATCACACACACCGACTCGTAGGACTGGTGGTAGAGATCCTGCCAACAGAGCACCAGCAAGAATCACCTCAGGGAAAGAGGTTTCAATCTGCGCTCACTAACCCTGATCCTGAAGACCTGATAGAATGTGCCCTGTGTTCTTGGTTCTACGGTTCTACAGTGTTCAGCGTCCAAAGTTCTCATTCTGTGGTGACCTCACCTCATTCTTCCAGTTGCGTCCCAGGAAATGTTCCGCGACATGGGCAGGTAAAACGTTCTCCAGCAGGACCCTGTTGAGGTTCTCCATGGTCTCGATCTCCTCACACTCCCTCTTGAACTTGTCTCTCCAGAGGTAGTCTAACCTACAGTAATATTCATTCTGTTACGGGAGGACACAGAGTAGAGAGACACCCTCGTCATTCAGAACCAGCACTGGACGGACCCCTAGGGAAGGACCAAGGACAGGTTTCAAACAATGATAGAAAACGAAATGAGTTTAGTTCAGCTTTATTGGCCAGCAAGTGATGATATCTCAATACCAAATCAGCACTGGCATTTGGTTTAGTAGCATCAAGTGAGTAAATTAAAAGGGGATTAATCCTTAATGCTTTTAGATTAGCTGAAGCACATCAAAGCCCCAATGGAACCGTGACAGGAGGCACAGCTCAATATTGTAGGTCAACTGTTTCGGTTTTTGCATTTTCAAAGTCATTTCGCTCCTTAGGCAAATTCCATGTCGTTCTCCCATTTCTCGTATATTTTCAGAAACTATGACGACATGCATGAGAAATTATATTTCATATGTTTCCAATGGCCACTCGCAATCTCCACTTATCATGTCCCCAGGATGGGAAGTTTATAGTATCTTGAGCTAAATCAAACTGAACTTGCTTGGTATTCATGGAAAAATCAGCGTTCCAATAAGATGACAATTGGAATGGCACAATGAGCCGTAGCTCAGGGCGATACTATATGACCAGCCTGTTTTGCATAAAAGATAGGAGCTGCATGTTCATTGGTTATTCATGCCAGAGGACATTCTAAACACATCTAAATATGTCAGCGAGATTCATCTATGGAGGTCAAACGTGTGTGTGTGTGTGTGCGTGTTGATGTACTGTACAGTAACAAGATTCAGCCATGAAGGTCCATGCATGCTTCATCACAACGCCTCTGCATCACAGCTCTGAGCCACCTGTGGGCTGGTGCTCACATGCAGTATGTGTGTGTGTGTGTGTGTTTGTGTGTGTGTGCGTGTGTGTATGTGTGTGTGTGTGTTTCACTCATCTCCCCTCAGTGCCATAGTACGCCTGTGTAGTGTGCTTATATCCACACTGCATCGCCTACGTACAATATGAGCTGTGGTGGGTAGATATCTTCCCAGTGGGATGTAGCTGCTGCCAGTGTGGTCCTCCAGCCTCAACACTTCACTTCCTGGGAGGCGCTGGGAAAGGAGCTAACTAGGCCATTAACTGATGGAGTTTTATTTTGCATAATGTGTGTGGAGTATCTGGCACTGTTGGTTATTTTGGGAAAGAGGATAAGCAGCAACTGGAACAGATTTTTTTGGAAACGTCCGGATGTTGGAAGCGGTCTTCATCTCTCTGGGTCGCCAGGGATTCTTTAATTAGTGTGCTACCTCCTGCTCCTCTTCCTCCTGCCATCTCCTCCAGCCTCCTCCTTCTCCCACCTCCTCCTCCTACCTCCTCCCACCTCTTCCTCCTTCCCAACTCCTCTCACCTCTTCCTCCCTCCTACCTCCTCCTCCTACCACCTCCTCCTCCCTCCAAACTCCTACCTCCTCCTTGTCCTCCCTCCAACCTCCTCCTCCCACAACCCTCTGACCAGAACCATCCGAGCAAAAGTGGAGTAGAGGAGTCAGTAGAAGTGGACGACTGTGGGCATTGTATATGTGTCATATTGTATCATATGACCAAGGTCCTCAGAGTACCTGAAACAAACAAAGCCTTTCTAATGAGTTGTAAGTAAGAGTATAACATAAAAGTGGGTAAATCCACACTCTCTAATGAGTTTTAAATAATAAAATATTATATAAGACCAGCTCAGTGGCCTTGTGGTTCAAGTGTCCGCCCTGAGATTGGGAGGTTGGGGGTTCGATCCTCGGCCAAGTCATACAAAAACACTATAAAAATGGTACCCAATGCTTCCCTGCTTGGCGCTCAGCATCAAGGGTTGGATTGGGTATAAGTCCCTGCGACATATATACAGCAGACAATGAACGAACGCGCTTCAGACCCTCAGCATTTCAAAGTTTTGACGAAGGCCGGAGGTCTGAAACACGCTCGTTCATTCTCTGCATTAGAAGCAGTCAAAGCGTATTGGAGAGTACCATCCGTATATATGTACTGTACGCTGTAGAATCCGCTCCCCTCAAGAGCTCAAGACTTGTGCGATGAGCGAGCCGTACATCCTCTTTGTACTGTAAGTAAGAGTAAACATACGATACAGTAGGTAAATTATTCCTACAGTATTACTGCATTTATATTCTTCCCAGCCCCTGCGTTTAAATCCAACCTGCTAGATCTCCACAAACCCCAAAGGATAAGCCCAAACCCATATGCTTGGTGACTGCATCATCTGTTGAAAATATGACTCTGGCGCTCTCTCTCTCTCCTGGCGATGTTGATCCAGTGTGTGAATATGAGAACACTGGAACTGTTTTGGCCAGCGTTCGTCCCTGGAGGACCACCACTTTGGGTACACATTCACCAGGGAGAGACTTCCTGTCCAGAGCATCTGCTTGTTGATGAATGATGCCCCAGAATAGAAAGGGGAGTATCTCTCTCTCTCTCTCTCTCTTTCCATTGCTCTCTCTCTGTTGTCTCTCTTGCTCTGTGCATATTTGAAATAGGATTCATACCTTCCCTGCACAGTTACTGTATGCCACTTTTGAGCTGATCAATTGTTTTTATGTGAGTGTGTATGAAACTGTTTGTACAGCCGCCATTCTTGGCCAGGTTGCTTTTGAATAAGATATTTGGTCACACTACAATAAGGGTCACAAAAAACATGAGTTAACTGTTAACTAATGCTTATTTAGGTTAGGTTAAGTTACTAATGTTAATTAATACGTTAGTTAAGGTTAGGGTTAGGGTTAGGTGAGTTAACCTTAGTTAACATAAATAACATTAGTAAATGGTTAATAGAGACATTAGTTAACTGTTACTTAATGCTTAATAATGCATTAACTAATGCTTATTAATGTACCCTTATTGTAAAGTGTTACCAGATATTTTAATCTGTTGTATCTGTGTGGTGTAAAACAAAACATGGAGAAACAGCATTCAGTTTTTATGCTCAACATATCTGGAACAAACTTCCAGAAAACTGCAGGTCTGCTGCAACTCTTAGCTCTTTTACTTTTACTTGCCTTGCCTTGTTTGTGTGGTATCTGTGTGGTATCTGTGTGGTATCTGTGTGGTGTCTGTGGTATCTGTGGTATCTGTGTGGTATCTGTGTGGTATCTGTGTGGTATCTGTGTGGTATCTGTGTGGTATCTGTGTGGTATCTGTGGTATCTGTGTGGTATCTGTGTGGTATCTGTGGTATCTGTGTGGTATCTGTGTGGTATCTGTGTGGTGTCTGTGTGGTATCTGTGGTATCTGTGTGGTGTCTGTGGTATCTGTGTGGTGTCTGTGTGGTATCTGTGTGGTATCTGTGTGGTGTCTGTGTGGTATCTGTGGTATCTGTGTGGTGTCTGTGGTATCTGTGTGGTATCTGTGGTATCTGTGTGGTATCTGTGTGGTATCTGTGGTATCTGTGTGGTATCTGTGGTATCTGTGTGGTATCTGTGTGGTATCTGTGTGGTGTCTGTGTGGTATCTGTGTGGTATCTGTGTGGTATCTGTAGTATCTGTGTGGTGTCTGTGTGGTATCTGTGTGGTATCTGTGGTATCTGTGTGGTATCTGTGTGGTATCTGTGTGGTATCTGTGTGGTATCTGTGTGGTATCTGTGGTATCTGTAGGGTATCTGTGGTGTCTGTGTGGTGTCTGTGTGGTATCTGTGTGGTATCTGTGTGGTATCTGTGTGGTATCTGTGGTATCTGTGTGGTATCTGTGTGGTATCTGTGTGGTATCTGTGTGGTATCTGTGGTATCTGTGTGGTATCTGTGTGGTATCTGTGGTATCTGTGTGGTATCTGTGTGGTATCTGTGTGGTATCTGTGGTATCTGTGTGGTATCTGTGGTATCTGTGTGGTATCTGTGTGGTATCTGTGTGGTATCTGTGTGGTATCTGTGGTATCTGTGTGGTATCTGGGGTATCTGTGTGGTATCTGTGTGGTGTCTGTGGCAGAAGTGGAGTGGAGTGTGGAGGACAGATGCGAGTGTGACGCTTGTACTCTGGTCTGCCTTGTGTTCTTTCAGTCCCACACACGTTACAAGGGCTCGCCCGGGACGGGACTCGAACCCACACTCTTACGAGCTCCGCCGCTTGTGAGATGGACGCGCTGACAGTTGCACCAATAGGGACTCGATCCTTTGAGAGGTTACTCCCTACCGCTAAATTGGACTCCCTCCACAAGGGTTTATGAGGACTCATGATTCACTCGGTTACACAAGCAACCTGAACAGTTCTACAGTAACGTGTGTGTGTGTGTGTGTGCGTGCGTGTGTATGAGGAGGAGGATACATGTGTGTGTGTGTGTGTGTGTGTGTGTGTGTGTGTGTGAGGGGGGGGTGAGAACTGACCTGCCTGGCTAACACCAGGAGAGTGATGAAGAAGATGAACAGAGAGACTGAACCCATCGTCTTCAGATCTTTTAGGACCCCGGGCCTGAGAAAGAAAGAGAGGAAGGATGGAGGGAAGGCAGCAAGGAAGGAAGGAAGGAAGGAAGGAAGGAAGGAAGGAAGGAAGGAAGGAAGGAAGGAAGGAAGGAAGGAAGGAAGGGGTTAAAAAGAAAGAGAGAAAGTCAACTCTGTTCCCAGATGTGTAACTTTCTGAAATTACTACATCAGTCTGTGGAGCTCAGGAACATGAGTCAGGCATTCCCAGACCGCTGGTACTCACCAGCTGTCACTCAAATCACACAAATCAATTCCACTTTGTCAACACAGAGCCCAGTATCTCTGCCCATGCCAATCACAATCTTTAAAGCCATTACCCCAAGCCCTGTTCTTATGACTGACAGCCAGACGGACCGGAATATTGCTTAAACAGTAAATGCTGTATCTGTGGCTCATATGTGTTTGAGAGAGTGTGTGTGTGTGTGTGCGCGCGTACCTGTCCAGGGTCTGTGTTCTGTACAGTGCTGTACTATATCCGTCCAGCAGGGGGGCGTGGGTCTGGAGGATGATGACATTGTAAATCACCACGGCAACAAGCATCATCACCATCTTCAGCTCGTAGTTTATCCTCAGGAACACCGAGCACGACACCAGGCCCAGGATACAGCAGTAAATGAAATACTGAGAGACACAGAGAGAGAGAGAGAGAGAGAGAGAGAGAGAGAGAGAGGGGAGAGAGAGGGAGATAGAGAGAGAGAGAGAGAGGTGAGAGAGAGAGGGAGATAGAGAGAGAGAGAGAGGGGAGAGAGAGAGAGAGAGGGGGGAGAGAGAGAGATAGGAGAGAGAGAGAGAGAGAGGGAGAGAGAGAGGGAGGGAGGGAGGGAAGAAATCAGTGTAATGAACCTAATAAATAAAAGCTGACTATAAAAACAACACATAAACATCCACTAAATGAAATGTTCTGGGGAGTTATTAACCATTAGGCCGAATCATCGGAGACAGATGCATACGCAGGATCGCTCCATATTCAAACTGTTCTCTCAGCTAAACATAATTCGGATGCATTACTGAGCCAATACTGGAGCCCTCCAATCAAAAGCTCCGCAGGAAAACATCATACAAAGCATATATCCCGGCCAGAAAACAGCAGCGGCGCCAGAAAATTGTGATTGGGGGAGCTAGGGGGTGTGGGGGGGGCTGGATTGTTTATTGGGGGAGCTAATGAATTTTGACGCAACAAACACCAACCACACTCCTACAGTAGCCTACCATACTATGACTGTACCAGATCGGGTAAGCCAGTCCCTAACCACACGTGATTTTCGTTAACGGGTGAGCTGTCAAAGCATGCCTATTTTGGATAAAGTCGGCTACAATTACTGTAATAAATATGTTTCTGTCTGAGATGCTTGTGGAATTGACAAGTGCGGACAACAACTTCAAGAACGACAAATGAGCTCTCCTCTCACTCACCGCGAGCGCACGCGCGCGTGCACACACACACACACACACACACACACCATGAGCGGAGAGAAGCAAAATGCCATATTAGCTAGCCTACTCTCAGTGACAAAAAACTGAATACAATATTTAACGACACAACCAATCTCACAGTAAATGAACCTGCGCAGTTCAACACCACTACAGAATAAGGCCATAACGCGCACATTGAACTTTCACTCACTAAAGAATAGTGGCAAAATACAGGCTAAGAGGCCTATAGTTAGGCTCTTAACATAATCCATCCACCCTATTCCCAAAACACTGAGCTCTCTCACACACAGGCTAACTGCTTGACAGTATGATCACATAGGCAAACATTACTAAGTCATATCAACACATCACGTTAGCACTAGCATGTTGTTCATGGCTTAAATTTGGAGTCGGTGGATTGCCACTGACATCCGCTGTCCCTCTTTTCTTCCCAATAGCATAGGTAAAGCGATCCATACTCCCTATTCCTCTTGCCTGTCTTCTCCACACATTTACTAAAATAAACTAAAGTTCAGTCATCCACACACTTGTGAAGCGATATAGCTGTTCTGCACTCTGCTGGACTAAAATGTAAAGCTTCTAACCATGGCAGGTGTAATGATTTGATGAGTCAGCCAACCAATCAAATCAATTCAGGTAGCCTGTGTAGCTCGTGTGTGTGATTTGGTGCATATCAAGCTTTGAAAGCCCACCCGGCAACGCCATAGCAACGCATCGTGGCAGTGCGTTCTATGAAAGATGATTAGCTAGCTCATTGATTGTGGACCGCTTTAATTTTATTTTTGTTTGGGGGGGCTTAGGGGGGGCTAAGGCTTTTTCAGGGGGGGGGGGGTTAAGCCCCCCCTAGCTCCCCCCTGGAGCCGCCCTTGCCAGAAACCCCCCCCAGATGGGCCTGCGCCCGTTGGCCGCTGTGAGAGTGTATCTGAGGGGAATGTTGTGTTTGGCCTGGGGGGGGAGGAGGAGGAGGAGGAGGAGGAGAGAGCTGACTACCTGGGTAGAGAAAAGGAGCTTGGGGGAGGAAGCATTAATGGGCTGGCAGGCAGCAAAATGGCCAACATGCTGTGTTTTTATCAGGCTTGGTTCACCCTGAAAGCACATTAAGTGCAAGGACCCTGAATCTCTTCCATTCATCTGTGAGGTCCTTGAGACGCTAAGCAGATGATGTGACTCTTATTTTTCCAGTGAGAGAGAGAGGGGGAGAGAGAAAGCTCCATTCAGTCTCTCAATAGCTGTCGTTCGGGCTGAACGGTTCTGAGCACGCAAGGTAACGGTTCCGAGGGTCTTTCCACCTGGAAACGGTTGGGTCCGGAATGCTTATAAACCGCTCCAAGCACGATTCCCAAGGCACGGTTAGACAACCGACTCAGTGAAGCAGAACCGTTCGATTAGGCAGGCTTAATAGGCCTATACGTATGCACTGATTGGTTGATACACGTCAGTGTCATGGCTCAAGCTCCAGTATGCTAACTTAGCCAAACAGACGTTAGCGATCATGTAGGTGCATAAAAAGAAAAAACAGAAATCGTCCAAAATAAACCAAACCCTCCTCCATACTGTTAGCGGCCCGACAGTGGAAAGACAGATGGCAATGGTTCTCACGAGTCTGGGGCAGAACGGAGCCGAACTAAACCGTTCAGCCCGAAAGTAGAAAGACAGCTAATGACTCCTCTGGATCAGCCATCAGCCATGGCGGGCATGGGCGGCTGACGCCATCTCTGTCGCACCGATCGATTGGAGGACAGCCCTGTTTTTGTACGGACCACTGAGGCAGCCCAGTTCCACGTGTGTGATACATTTTTTAGGCCCGAGCAGCGAGCGGGAGCTCAAGCGTGTTGGTCGGATCCAAAAGAAGTCAATTGAGTCTATGACCTTTGTGATTGGCTGGGGAATTACAATATTATGCTAGGTGTACTGTAACGAATCAATGAACAAGCTGATCGAATTCAGTAATATTTCGCAGTTAGCATTCTGCACGCACTCTTATATTCCTCCCTGGTGTGTAACTCCCCCGAGACTGTTCCAGGCAACGCAGTCTTCTCTTCATCCGCAACTGAATGACGTTTCTGTTTTTCTTCATCCCGCGGTCACAGAACGGTTCAGAGCAAATAAAGGCCTCGGCAGACGCCATGGATGCACTATTCTGTACACGTAACTGGACTCTGACCGTGGAGAGTTCCAGAATCGCGGTCGGGGTCACATCCACCCTGTCACACCAGCAGCCCGGTGTTCCGCTGGGCCTCTGCTCCTACTGGCCTGTAGCTGAGACAGGCTACCTGGATTAACAACACCCCGCGGGACAGGCCGGCTCACGGTTTCACTCACGAATCAGGCTGGCAGCAGCTCTGGCTAACTCAAAGTGTGTCTAGTAGCTGTAATGCAGCACAGAAAGAGAAATATCACCACTTTTTGTAAAGAATAATGCGCTGTGAAATCTTTTATGAATATAGAGTGGTATTTCCCCTAACTAAAAGCTATTTAATGTAATAAACTCTGAGCTAGACTCACTTGTGTGAAGAATATGTGTTGTGGAATATTTGATGAATAGGTCTTGGAGGACCTCCTTAACTACCTTCTCTTCTTTCCACTTTTTCCTCCTCCTTATCTTAGCTGCTTTCATCCGCTCTAAAATTCTGACCTTTTGTCATTTCTTTCAAAAACCCTTGAAGGTGCTGTGTAGGTGGGTCACTCGACAGAGACGGCCCTCCTTGCAGTAACAAGAGTTGCTTCACGCCACGAGAGCAAACTCTCTCCTCTGTCCTGATACTCCTGGACCTGTCAGCAGTGTTCGACACAAGCGTGGACCACCAGATCCTCCTCCTCTCCACCCTTGAGGAGAAAGGGGTCACAGCCTCTGCACTCTTCCTGTTTGCATCCCGACAGGTCACTCCAACCAGGTGACATGGAGAGGGTCTGTGTCTGTACCACGCAGACTACGGGGATTCCACAAGGTTCAGTTCTGGGTCCTCTTCTTTTTTTCCCTCTACACGACATCTCTGGGTTCTGTCATTCGCTCGCACGGCTTCTCCTACCACTGTTATACAAACATATAACACACCACCTCAAGCTCAACCTGGACAAGACTGAGCTGCTTTTCCTCCCGGGGAAGGGCTGCCCACACCGGGACCTGGACATCACCATAGATGATACAGTACAGTGGTGATGCCAACTCGGACTGAGAGGAATCTGGGTGTGATCTCGGCAAACATTGCATTGGTTGCACACTCCTGCAGATTCCTGCTCTACAACAACAGGAAGATTCACCACTTCCTCACTGGCGAGATGGTGCAGGTGCTCAACAAGGCTGTTGTCATCTCCTGGCTGGACTACTGCAACTTGCTGGGGCCCCAGCATCAGCCATTAAATCTCTGGAGCTTGTCCAGAAAGCTGCTGCTCGCCTGGTGTTCAACCACTCCAAGTTCTCCCACAAAACTTCCCTTCTCTGTTCTCTACACTGGCTCCCGGTAGCAACTCGCATCCAATTTAAAACTCTGGTACTAGCCTACAGGGCAATGAAAGGACCAGCTCCCTCCTACCTCCAGGCCATGGTCAAGCCCCCCCCCCGCTCCCGACCGCTACGCTCTGCTGCCTCAAGGTGACTGGTTGCCCCGTTGCTCGGAGGCCCTTGTGGCCGATCGACACGGTCACGGCTCTTTTCTGTCCTGGCCCCGCAGTGGGGTAACGAACTCTGTCGTCAGGAGGCCACAGGCTGCAAACTCACCTTTTCAAGAAGTACTGCCCTGACCCTTCCTCTTAGCACTCGTTGTATTTTGTATTTAGCCGTTCTTGCACTCTAGCACTTAAGCACTTAGATTCTTGTTTAGAAAGGAGATGCACTTATGAGTTCTGGCGAGCAGCAGAACACTTGACTACCAAAGAGCTGAATGCACTTATTGTAAGCGTCTGCTAAATGACTGTAATGTAATGTAAAGTAGTATTTTGCAAGGAAGTAAAAGACACAAACACGGTTTTCCCCTCTCTTGTCTTTGCGCTCGCAGTCGTTTGACGTACCGGCAGGTAGAACTTGTTCCCGTCCGTGAGGTGGGAGGGGCTTCTGGACGTGAGCAGGCTGTCATTGGTCATATTCATGGGTGGGGGCGTGGTCAGAACCTCGTCTTCAAGGAAGAACTGGGGGGGTGGGGGGTGAGAGAGGAAACGAAGGTCAAACGAAGGTCGTACTGCACACACAAACACCAAGCAGCGTTTTTTCACGGTTAGCTATGAACAGAGCCTGAGTAAGGGTTAGCACTAGCACAGCGAGAGGCATCGCCCTGGCTCTTCACTGTGACCAATGGCGGCCCTCTGACACCAGCAGGGGAGATGTTTGTTTGCTCACCATATTGAAGACAGCCATAACCAGTATGAGAGCAGTGGTTGTCATGGTGAGGACCAATCGCAGCCAGGGTTTGTTGGCGATGATGATGCGCGAGGAAGTGGGGAGCCAGGGAAGAGAGCAGGAGGATCCTTTACCTCCCTGCTGAGAGAGAGATAGAGAGATAGAGAGAGAGACAGATAGAGAGAAACAGAGAGAGAGGAGTGGAGGGGGAAAGAGAGAGAGAGAAGGGGGAGGAGAGAGAGAAGAGAGAGGTGGGGGAGAGAGAGGAGAGAGGGGGGGGGGAGAGAGAAGGGGGTGGGGAGAGAGAGGTGGGGGAGAGAGAGAGAAGAGAGAGAGGGGGGAAAGAGAGAGGGGGGAGGGAGAGAGAGAGAAGAGAGAGGGGGAGAGAGAGAGGGAAGAGAGAGAGGGGCAGCGAGAGAGAGAGAATCACAAACATTTATTGAACACTGGAACACAAAATGCTACATGAATATCAAGGTAGACAGATCGTCCAAGGTTCATGGCAAAGCTGAAGTGTTGCACTGACAGCTCCCGGCTTGCCAGGTGTCTTTCAGGCCCAACGCCTGGCCATCTGCTACAGCAGCTAGTCTCCCCATGGGCTCAGCCACACGGCCATGTTTGTTTACAGGGTTGTTAACCCCTCTCACAGCACTGGCTTTCATTATGATGGCTGCTCATGTGTTCCTGTTGCTGACTGAACACCGACTGTGTCCCCCTCCCACCACACACACACGCATGCACGCACGCAGACACACACACACTGTTACATGTCAGAATGCTTTATTTATGTTTATCTATGTATGTTGCTTCACTAACTTTACTTTCAGGATAGGTCCGGCCTGGGAGTAATTGGCTGTCCAGAAGCACCTGTGGGCTCCTCTCCCTGACCTTAATTGGGGAGACCTGCCCCCCAGCCCTATATAAAGCAGCTGATCACAGCCCTCTGGCTCTCTCTCTCGCCCCCACTCCTTTTGTTGGTGTTTCGATGCCAGCCTACTTATTTCTGTTGCGCTTATCTTTTTGAGCACTTACTTTATTTATTTTACTTTGGTTACTAAATGTTTATTATTATTTAAGACAAGCACAAACAAATACACATGCACACACACACATACAAGCACACACAAATACACATGCACACACACACACACACACACACACAAAAACACATGCACGCACACACACACACACACACACACACACACATTTTAACTTGATCCCTCTTTAGCCAATCCTGTGTTAAACACGGCTTCTGTGGCGAATCTCTTTCCTGCTGTGAAACTGATGACACGAGCAGGACTGCGACGACAAGATCCAAATAATTAAACATGACCGCTTCACCAGTAAGCCATCACTCTCTCAATCTCTCTCTCACATTCTTTCTCTCGCTCTCATTCTCTCTCTCTGTCCCTCTCACTCCCTCTCTGTCTCTTCCTCTCATTCTCTCTCTTTCCCTCTCTCTCTGTGAAAGAAACACAGTGAACAGGGTTTGTGGGCCACTGGCGAACACAAGGTCATCCCAGACAAGCTCATTAATTCGATGTGACCCAGTTTTCCGGCAAATACATTCACCCGGGTGTGAGAGGAGGGGTGTGACGCAGGAGTCTGAGGTTTACGGACGCACTACGGACGCTCTGCTCAGGAAAATAATAAGAGCTCTCTTGTTATCACAATTAATTAGAGGAACTTAATTAACTGAGGAAGAGGGCGAGTGGTAGAGAGAGAGACAGAGAGAGAGAGGCAGAGACAGAGAGAATGAGAGAGAGAGAGAGAGAGAGAGACAGAGAGAATGAGAGAGAGAGACAGAAAATGAGAGAGACAGAGAGAGAGAGAGAGGCAGAGACAGAGAGAGAGAGAGAGAGAGAGGGAGAGAGAGAGAGAGAGAATGGAATGATCAAGGCTAGTAAAAACCGTCATCAATCAACTCTAGATTCCAACTGCTACCATCATTGCTTTGTGTAATGTTCAATTTTCAGTGTCACTTCATTGTGATTTATTGTCTACATATGTCTGCTCTGGCAGTATCTGAAATCATTTCACACCATGTGGCTCAACCAGACAGTGACAGAGAGAGAATGAAAGAGAGTAAGAGAGAGAGAGAGAGAAAGAGAGGGGGGGGGGGGGGGGGGGAGAGAGAGCATGGGAAGTATCTCCTCTATTGAATAAAGTATGTTTCTCTGGATGAAAAGAGATCAGACAAGGACTGTACAAAATACACACATGGTAACCAGCGGTTACAGTCCATCCAAACCGCTCCTCTCACTGCTGAATTGTCTGTATGACATCATTGTCTGTTCCTTCGACATTCCGGTGTGGTAACTAGGGTAACTCACCAGGATGGGGCCGGCGAAGCAAATGCCTAGGATCAGAGCCAGGATGAGAAAGGCCAACCCAAAGGAGATCCCCAACACTGCTGTCCTGCAACACACACACGCACGAGCGCATCCACACACATACATACACACACACACACACACACAAACGCACGGAAACACGCATACACGCACACACAATTATACATTCTCAGAGACAATAAGTCTAGACAGTCGTGCCTGTGTGGCCTAAACAGACCCTGTAGTGTCTCCACAGCTATAAAAATAATGACCAATCTCTACATCTATGGATAAAGCCATAATCCACTGGCAGTTTAATCCAGATAGGAGTCATATAAACAGCGTATGTATATCATGATGAAGTTCATGTTTCTGGAACAAGGTTCAGAGCGCACGGCAGGGCTGATTTAAGCATGTCATAAAAGCAATGATGTCATGTCCAAAATAAGGGGGGGGGGGGGACATTACGCGGAGGTGAATAAGAAAATCCATAAAGCTTTTAGACGGGGGAGTAGAGCTTTTGGCTCTTATCAGCGGTAAATCAGCCGGATGCTGGAGCGGGCGGACGCTGATCCACTCCGGGGATGAAAGAGACGAGGATCAGACGTTCAGGGACACGCGCGCACGGCCGGGATTCATTATAGGTAATCACGAGCCCACGTCCGCGTTTGCTTTTAGCCGTCGCTCTTCCTTCTCCTCTTAATACACACCCCCCCCCTTCCCCCACCATACCATTAACTCTCCATCTCCTAAAGTACATTCTTTTCACCAGACACCATTGATGTGAAATTCTTTTCACGGCGTGCGTCCCACCCTCCTCAGGTAAACTCACCATGTTAGGGTACGGTCACACATAGGCAAAAGTAATATTTGCCAGGCGAATGACCATCGCCTGCCGAGGCGAAATTCGCTTGCTGTGTGGGCAGTGCTGGATGTGATGCACACGAAACCAGTTGGTTTTGTCGGCAGCCATTGTTGTAAATTTGGCTCTCCTGACTGTTAATACTGTATGTCACTTAAGTTTTGATATGTTTTTATGCGAGAAAGTCAACCAGCAGATTCGAACTATGTGGTCAGTTTATCAAAGATAATGCCTGTTTCCATGTCTGCTATGACATGGTATAGTTAGCTCACCAGTCTCATTACCATAGAATAACTACAGCCAAGACTGGGGTCAACCACACCTATGTCGTTGCTATTGGTTGAGGTTACGAATTCGCCGGTCAAAGTTCACCAAAGTTAAGCTCGAAGGAACGCGAAGGAGCGAGTCGAATTTATTTCACCACCAGAAGTGAAGGTTATATTTCACCTCTTAGAATGGAAGTGAATGGGAGGCAAAAATGTGACCGTACCCTTAGCGTAGCAGCCGGCTGACTTACTTGGGCAGCACCAGTATCTGCACGATGAAGATGCAGCAGAAGATGAGGCAGGCGCACGTGACGTAGTACTTGAAGGCCGGCAGGGTGGTCGACCTGTACTGTGGGACACAAACAAACGCACGCGCCTCGGTCACGCCACCTCCCGCCGCCACTACAGAGGAGGTCATTGTCGACCGTTCAGGTCAGACATCTGTTCGATTGTTCAGTTTTTTTTATTATCAGTCTCACCATGGTGACTTTCCCTGTGTGTCCCTAGATAGTGTTGATGTTCCTTGTCTGTTCGCAAGTGGTGTTGGTGTCCCTGGTGTGCCAACAAGCTGGTGTGGGTGTTCCTGTAGACCTGGGGGCTATTTCACAAAGCTGGCTAACTGAGTAAGCCTGACTTCTGCACAAAGTAAAATCCGGAAAGCTATTTTTTACTTCAGTCCATGTTCCAGATCTGAAGAGTCTCCAGGTTTTACTCATTGTTAAAGTCAGGCTTACTCAGTTAGCCAGCTTTGTGGAATACCCCCCTGCTCCAGTGCGGTATGCTATTCGGGGCTATGGTATACCTGGCTTAACGACCCTGATCACGTGATCTCTCTCCACATAGAGAAACAGCATGTGAGATCATGTGATCAGGGTCGCAAAGCCAGGTTAGTGGTGGTGGATATGTGCTATTTAAGTGCACTAAAGTGCTTTTTATATATAAGGCTGCAAGTGTAGCCTCTTCGGAGAAAAGGCTTTCATCTTTTGAAAACTGTCTTCACTTCGGCTAGTAATGAAATAATATAATCTGTAGATACGGTAATGTGACTGAGTGGCAAAAGTTAATGGTGCAATTAATGGTCCCTGGCAGGGCAGTATATACCGGGGTATGGCCCTGACTACCGCCCTGGACCAGGTCTAGTGTTCCTGGTGTGCTAACAAGCTAGCATTGGTGCTGCTGATGCACTAACAAGCTGGCGGAGTGGCGTCCTTACCTCCTTCTCCAGGGCTTTGTTGTGAAAGAACAAAGAGATCCTCTGGATATCTTCTGACTTAAGCCACTGCCTGGGGTTAGGAAAAAACACACAGATAGACAGATAGACAGACAGACAGGCACACAGACAGACAGGCACACAGACAGACAGACAGACAGACAGACAGGCACACAGACAGACAGACAGACAAACAGACAGACAGACAGACAGACAGACAGACAGACAGACAGGCACACAGACAGACAGGCATTGCATCATCACACACGTTCTCACAGCACAGTCCGTTCACTTAAGGTGTTTATTTCTCAGTCCGTGGCAGACTTGACTGCGCTAGCAATGTTGGCTTTTGAGGTCTTTTCTTCTGTTGCTCTGCTTTGTGTAATTTTTTGTAAGCCTTGATAAGAGTTGCAGCACCATTTAATTATGAACCACGATGTTAATAGCCTTCTTGTTGTGATAGTCATTGATGAAATCACCCCAACATGGGATTGGAAGCGGCGACAGATGATAGATTTATTGTACAAAGATACAATCACATAACACTGGGATGTTTCCCTAGTCTCTCTCTCTCCCTGCTTCTCTGCTGGCTGCGGCTGTGGCGCGAAGTCGTGGCCTTTGACTTCCCTCCTCGCATGGTGTTATTAGCGTGTCTGCCTGCTGGGAGCAGCGAATCTGTCCGGCTGAGTTGGCTACCGTTTCCAAATCGAAGTCTCAAGGTTTGGTTGAGACGTTAAATAGTGCTCTCTCGGCCCACCCCCCACGCCTAGGCCTGCCCGTTTAGGGCCTAGAGAAGCCAGATTGGTCGAGGAGTGACCATACAGATGTGTCGCCTGTCACCCTAACATCATGTCTTAATCACCATTGGTTGTTAGTCCGGGTTGTGTCTGTTTATAGTGTCCCATAGAGATGTGGCCTGTGGCCTAAGTGTGACCTCTTGACACCCACTACCCCGAACGGCCACAGCAGCAGCAGCATCAGCTGTCTCCCTCACTCTATCGACTACACAGTGTCCACGTGAAAACAAACAAACACATTAAATCAAATACATAGCAGTAAGCCTCTGTAGATGTTATAGACATTTCTCCCTAGATTCTTCAGCGACCTCTCCACACAATGGTGTTTAGAGATCTTGATGAGCAGGGTGGACTTATCCATTAGCCAAACGCAGGCAATCGCCTTGGGCCCCCAACCTACAGTACAAAGGGCTTTTGACTTTTCGCTAAGAATTATTTCTTTCTAAAAATTCATATGCTCAATAGTGTCACAATGCCTAATTCATGAGTGTCTCAGTCAGCCTCCCTCCCCCCCATTCACTACATTGGACTATTCCATTACTGCGCATCTGCGGAAATGATTCAGACACTCTGGCGTACTATTTCAAAACTGAAGCAGATAGTAAGGCTACCCCAGCGATGCTGAAAAAAGAAGGAAGCAGAGCTGCAAAACTTCGCAAAACCGCCACTGTAACAACTTTTTTCACTAACACTAGCAGAGCAGCAAGAAGCGCTAGCAGTGTGAGCATCGCTAATACTACGCGGCTCACATTCTCTACGCTACGATCGGCTTGTTGGTGCCTGGAATATTGTGTGCAATATGGCTGAATATTTATCAGATTTTGAGGATATAGAAGATGACTTAGAATATGATGGAAGCCGATCGTAGCGTAGAGAATGTGAGCCGCGAGTGTAGCCTACAGACAGAGAATAGCCAGTCTGCGCGCTGTGCGCATGCGTGCTGGAGCAAGTGGGGAAGCTTTATTTGTTTCTAAAGACATTTCTAAAGATCATATTACAGAGGCATGTGAAAACCACAACAAGCCCTCGCTCTATGGAAGCACAACTAGCGATTCATAAAAATAGATTGATGAAAACAACCTTTTCGCGGCAGAAAATACATTTTTTAGAAGCTGCATTCTCGGTGCCCCGTCCGCCGCCATTACATGGATATACTTGGCTCGCGCTGGATTTTAAATCTCTTCTACAGGCCTCCGAATTACACCAAAGTTATCTTGGTGAGTCAAACGTCTTATAATATGCCGTAAATAAGGTCCAGGTTGTCGAAAAAGAGCATTCTCCTTTAATGTTGTGTGAGACAAGTAGGCTCGCTAGCTAATGTATCAAACTCTACTCTAAGTAGTTAACATTTACATTTTTTACCTTACTGACATCTTATTATCAGCAGCATTGCTATCTTTAGTAGATGGGCTACTAGTATCAGAGTAATGCTATCAATCCAGCCAGTAAAAATACCCGTACAGAGCCGTTAAATAACGATGGAAAAAGCTGGAGAACAAGGGATGATGAGAGCCCCATGTTTGTGTTTGCCTTAGGCCCCAAAATGACTCAATCTGCCCCTGCAGACGAGTGTCATCAGTTTTTGGTTTAAACAGGGTTTAGTCTATTGAGACCGATGTCTCTTTTACAAAGATGCCATGTGAACAGGCAAGGGAATAAAAAGCAAAACAGTGTGCAACAGAGACCATACTATGACTGACACCGCTATGAAGCTAAATACAACAAAACCCCTTTTAAAAAGAGAAAAGCATGCATATTGTCATGGGCTAAAGAAAGGACAGTCTTCAGATAGGTGCGTGGAGACCATCCTCCAGACAAGGCCCGCGGGAACCAGGGAGTCTGGTGTCCAGTCCCGGGGGCCAGAGTCCGGGAGGACGGTGTTCCAGCACTATCGGGGACGGGAATCGGGGCTCTACTGACTTCTGGGAGTTGATGCCGTCGATGGTCCGGATCATCCTCTCGTTGAGCTCCTCCTCGAACCTCCTCCTCTGGGACTTGGTCCTGGGAGATGAAAGCACGCTCAACACACATCCATGACTCCAGCACACAAGGATAGGGCTGGCATGTGACCATGATATGACATAGGTCAGGATATGATCAGAAACAGACTGTGGTGGATATGAGGATATAACTCATCTTCATCGTCATCGTCATCATCATCACCACCATCATCATCATCATCATCACCACCACCACCATCATCATCATCACCATCATCACCATCACCATCATCATCACCATCATCATCATCATCATCATCACCATCATCATCACCATCATCATCATCACCATCATCATCATCACCATCATTATCATCATCTCACCTCTCCCTTCTTTGGTAGTGGTAGTGGCCCATTGGAACATCCTGAAACAGACAATAACGAGTTCTCAAAGCAATCATTAGGCACGTTGACATAGAGCCTAATAATCCGATTATAATAGGTGAAATTTCAGTCGGTTGCAGAGGGGTAGTGTAAACCTTTTCATAAACCAACCAAGTACTGTATCATGTAAACGATGAAACGGATTACTCTCTGGCTGCGTTCGCATGCTCGCTGTCAAAGGGGACATACGTCTGTGGTGGGTAAATTGCTTCCAAGCAGAACTGGACCACAGTGGAGAATTTGATTTTAATCCAAACGGAGAACTGAACTTTATTGGACGCCTACTGTAGGCAGCAGGAAAATAAGGAATAACGACCACAAAACATCCATTAGGAGAGTTAGTTTCATGTTGCTTCAGTAAGAGCACCACAATAAAA
The DNA here is from genome assembly GCF_949987555.1 of Borostomias antarcticus. Lineage (NCBI taxonomy): Eukaryota > Metazoa > Chordata > Actinopteri > Stomiiformes > Stomiidae > Borostomias > Borostomias antarcticus. Next base: position 6,868,992 of record NC_140254.1, read on the forward strand.
ACCAGACGACAGACATCCATTAGCAAAGTTTTGACTTGAGTTTCCGTAACAATAGTAACTCACTCCTGCCTGCGTGCGCATGTCACACACACAGCTTTTCTGATTAAATGCGCAGGCGCATATAAACACCACAATGTATTAGATCACCTCCCATGTAAACAGTTGCCCCGAAAGCTTCAATCAGACTGAATTAAATCAGATTGAAAAAAAAGTGCATGTAAATGCAGCTAGTCAGTCAGTCAGTCAGTCAGTCAGTCAATGTCTGTCTATCTATCTATCTATCTATCTATCTATCTATCTATCTATCTATCTATCTATCTATCTATCTATCTATCTATCTATCTATCTATCTATCTATCTATCTGTCTGTCTGTCTGTCTGTCTGTCTGTCTGTCTGTCTGTCTTGTGTGTGTGTGTGTTTGAGTGAGAGAGAGAATGTGTGTGTTTTGGGGTCAGACAGAGTGTGTGTGGGTCTACTCACCGTGGTGTTGATCTGGCCGTTGTCGGTGGTCATGCTATCGCGGTGGTGCAGGTTGGCGAAGGGTTTGGCCGCGCCCCAGGACTCCAGGTAACGGGTCATCCTGACTGACGCCCTCATCTTCCCCCCGTCCATGGAGGGCCGGGTGCGGACCCCCAGGTGGGGGCTGTGCCTCTCTGTCTGGGGTGGGGGTGGGGGGTGGGGTCAGGTGCGTGTGACCTGAAGTGTGCATGTCCAAGTGT